>NC_036648.1:1613083-1692334 GCF_002806865.2 Cucurbita pepo subsp. pepo | reverse complement strand
ATATATATATATATATATATATATATATATATATATATATATATATATATATATATATTCGAACTGTTATTATGAAACATTTACATATGGTAGCATAATTGAATAACGTTTTCATGTATATTACTTGATTCCGAACTCAAATTAGATATATCAATCTACTGTTAGTAAATATTGTCTGTGTTTAATCCGCGTGGTCAGTCTCAAGGCTTTTAAAGAGAGATTTCCACATTCTTATAAAGAACGCTTCATTACTCTCTTCCATCGATGCGAGATCACACAATCCACTTCCCTTGAGGGTGCACCACGTGACTGACCTTGACACCATTTGTAATAACCTAAACCCACCCTTAGTAAATATTGTCTGTTTTGACCCATTGCGCATCACCGTCAGTCTCACGATTTTAAAACGCATCTACTAGGGAGAAGTTTCTATACCCTTATAAAGAATGTTTCGTTCTCTCCTCCAACTCTTGTGCGATCTCACAATCTACTCTTCCTTTAAGGATTCAATATCTTCTCTGACAAACATATAATATTTACTAACACTGAATTTATTATAATTTTTATATTTTGAATATAAATTTGTTTTTATCGATTAACATATTATTTAAAATAAATACTTTTAAAAAGATGATAAGATTTTTCTCGTGGGAACATAATCTTTGTCAAGATTTTTTCGAAAATACTATTTTGTTTGCTTATGGATATCTCTAATCAAACCATTTTTTAAAAATTTTGAAACATTAAATATCAAATTTATATAGAATTAAGTCATTGTTTTACTAATTCTTTTCAAATAATTATTTATTTTAAATTATTATCGAGTAAGAACATATAAAGTAATTTTTTTTTTATTTTCTTTACCCTTTTTAGAAAAGCAAACATTTTAGTCTGAAAACAAAATGACGTCGTTTTGACAAACTTTATGTTATCTTTTTTCTTTATTCTTTTACCCACCGAATGAATAATAATAATAAAAAAAATGCATATAAATATTATCCATTGCATTTTCTTTTCATATTCCAAACTAAAGTTAGCATTTATTTAATTAACTTTATAAATTATGTTATTATTATTATTATGATATAATTTAGTAATTTGTTTAATATAAATACACGTCACCAAATGAAATAATTTCATTTTCAAAATATGAAATATATATTATTTTTAAAAAGTTTACTCAGATTAAGAAATTATGCAAATTAAAGCAAGGGTAAAAGAGTCAATGTCGTGGTGACGCCAACAATGACGTCAATATTCGTTGTCCCCTTTTTTAATTGTATATAAAATTATAAATATCCACCCTTCTAAACACTTTTTTTTTAATTATTATTATTCCTTTTTTCTTTTTCTACTAAATTAAATCAAATATAATTCTCTTGTGGGGTTAGCTTCAACTTTACTCTTAATATTTTTAAAGTTCCAATTCCAATCAAAATTATAATCCTCACGAAGTAATTAAAGCATTTTAAGTATTTTTTTTAATCGATTGAACTATGTCGTTTAATTTTTGTTTATAAATTTATTGTTTTATTTTATCGAGTATTCATTTGGCTTTAACCAAATTTTTTAACATAAAATTTTTAATTATTATAAATAATTGAATTTGTCGTAAAATAGTTACAACGATCATAACCTGATATAAAACTTATAATTTAATTAAATAAATTAAAATGAGAAATAAGTAAATAAATAACATATATAGAAAAGTGGGTTAATTTCTTAAAGTGCAAGAAATATGATGATGTGTGGTAGTTATGATTGGACGAGATACCGTTAAAGTCGGTGGCAAGTTTATGATTTAATTAACCAAGGCCTAACTTATATATATATATATTGCTTAGTTGGGCTATATAAATAGTATATAATATCATTATTAAATTTAATATTTTATATATAATAATATTATAATATAATTAAAATGAAAATTCATGTTGAAAATGTTGTGTCATATAGTATCATGAATATTATAATGTGAATACAAAAAATTAAACTTTTTTTTTTGTTTGTTTTGTTTTATATGTAAATAAAGATAGTTAAATAAGAGAAAAAACAATAATATTTGTATAGATGGCAAGAGAGTGGTCCCGGGAAGACGGGTTTTAATTTGGGTTATTGCATGAATCGTAACACGCAAGCGATAATATTTTCAAATAATAAATATTCGGCCCAGAAACATTATGATATTATTAATAATCTACCATATAGTATTTTACATGTTATTTTGTAATGTATTATTTCATTTTATGAATTTCATATAGTTATTAAATGCTTGCAACCAATAAATAAATATAGTATTTAAAAATTTAAAAAACAAGTATAAATTTCCTCTACATCGCGGCGTACGAAAGGACGGGGAACAAAAAGCTTATCTGCGGCAATCAGACCGTCAATCAATAGGGACCACCTAATCAATAGCTGTGGGGTTTATGACACGTGGACCCCACTAGGGTTCGATGGGAAGAAAACCCGCACTGAAATCGTAGGATGCGTGGCGAATGCTCATTGGTTGTTTTCAAATGCCTGATGTGCAGAGCTGTCACTCGAGATTTTTGGAGCCTTTCGTTTCGGATTCCATCCGAGAAAGACGAGTACATTATATTTGATTTGCATCTTTGCTTCTTCTTCAATGGCCGCTGAGATTAAATTTTATGATCTATTTCTCTCTTAATCGATCGATTTGTTCGAGAATGGCTTCTTCTTCGACTATCGATGATGAAATCTTGCGATCGGAGGAGATCAGAGCGCCTGATCGGATCGAGGAGGGGAATGATCGTGATCTTGATCTTGATGAAGTTGGAGTTTCGTATTCCGCCTGTGGATGTTTCTTCGGATTCGGATCGAGACTGTCTCGAAGCAGCAGTGTTCGATGCCAATATCTACTGCTTCGGGAGAACGAAGAAGTGAAGCAGAGTTGGATGATGAAGAAGGTGAAGAGATTCAAGGACATTATAAAAGCTATGGCAGGGCGGAAGTGGAGAAGCTTCATTAATGGAATAGTTAACAAGAGACGGAGTGTGAGGTTTCAGTACGATCCGAGGAGTTACGCTCTGAATTTTGACGAAGGGATCGGAGAAGAAGAAGGCAGAGGTGGACGCCATGGATTCCGGCAGCCGTTTGCCTCTCCGATCGGATTGGGAACTGGAATGAACACAAGCCAAATATGATGAGATGCGTGTACGGTTCGATACTTTCGATCTGTTCTTCATTTCTTCCCAATGTCATAGTTAACAAGAGACGGAGTGTGAGGTTTCAGTACGATCCGAGGAGTTACGCTCTGACTTTTGACGAAGGGATCGGAGAAGAAGAAGGCAGAGGTGGACGCCATGGATTCCGGCAGCCGTTTGCCTCTCCGATCGGATTGGGAACTGGAATGAACACAAGCCAAATATGATGAGGTGCGTGTCCGGTTCGATACTTTCGATCTGTTCTTCATTTCTTCCCAATGTCATAGTTAACAAGAGACGGAGTGTGAGGTTTCAGTACGATCCGAGGAGTTACGCTCTGACTTTTGACGAAGGGATCGGAGAATAAGAAGAAGGCGGAGGTGGACGCCATGGATTCCGGCAGCCGTTTGCCTCTCCGATCGGATTGGGAACTGGAATGAACACAAGCCAAATATGATGAGATGCGTGTACGGTTCGATACTTTCGATCTGTTCTTCATTTCTTCCCAATGTCATACTTTTTGTACATTGCTTTTATTGTTTTTTGAAAAATAATTAAATATTTGATTGCGTTTATTCTCTTCGTTTCTCTGAGAAATCCATTCAAATTAAGATTTATGTTCAATGAATTTTGATAAATTAATAAATATTTAGAAGGAAAAAATGACATTGATTTTAGATTACAAGAAATGACACAAATTGTAACTAATGCCAAGGCTATAATTCATATGATACAAATATTACACCCTGGCGTGTTAGCTTAGATTACACGTGATCATTCTTAGTTGAATATTAGAATGTTTACCTTTTGAGATATGGACAATTTTATAAGGGGTGCAAAAAATTCTCTACACATTAGTATTAATGTTAATTATTGAGCAAAAAATGTGAGATCTATGTTGGAGAGAGAATGAGTGTTAACAAGAATGTTAAAGCTTGAATGGGTGGATCGTGAGATCTCACATAGTCCGTGGCCCCGAAGGGGTGGATTGTGAAGATTGTGAGATCCCACACTAGCCCCTGGCCTCGAAGGGGGTGGATTGTGAAGATTAGTGAGATCCCACACCAGTCCCTAGCCTCGAAGGGGGTGGATTGTGAAGATTAATGAGATCCCACACCAGTCCCTGGCCCCGAAGGGGGTGGATTGTGAGATCCCACACGAGACCCTGGCCCTGAAGGGGGTGGATTGTGAGATCCCACACTAGATCCTGGCCCCGAAGGGGGTGGATTGTGAAATCCCACGCCAGTCCCTAGCCCCGAAAAGGGTGAATTGTGGGATTCCGGTCGCTAGCCTCAAAGGGGGTGGATTGTGAGACCCCACACCAGTCCCTGGGTCCGAAGGAGGTGGATTGTGAGACCCCACACCGGTCGCTAGCCCCGAATGGAGTGGATTGTGAGATCCCACACCGTTAATGGCCTCGAAGGGGGTGGATTGTAAGATACCACACTGGTCGCTAGGACCTCGGTTGGAGAGAGAAACCAAACATTTTTATAATGTTGTGAAACCCTCTCTATCAAAAACTTGATCCAAAGTCTAAAAGGAAAAGCCCAAACTTTAAAATCTCTACGGTGGGGCTGCAAGATGTAAGGCATATGAGTATGAACACAAAATTGAGAATCTAAATAACAATATAATATTTAAATACTACATGGTGACAAACTAGTCAATAATTTGCAGTCGAGGAGCACATGGATTGCTCCGACTATATAAATATAAACCAACATTTTTCATGTGATAAAATTATCCCATTCCATATTTCATTAGCTTAAGCCTTTAAAGCTAACTAGATTTAGTAGGAAGATATGTATTGTAAAAGCTATATTTTTTTACCATAACTAACTACAACTTGAAATCAAATCAATCTTGAATCTAAGCTTAATCGGTAGTATGACTATAAGGGAAGCAATCATACAAAGCTTATTACACTATACATCTATTCCTCGCCTAGAAAATTCTTTATCATCTCACTAATTCACATTCCTTTCAGCATATAAATAATGGCCTCACCCCAAAACAGACGATTGTTTTCTCTTTTCTTTCGTGGAGCTATGGATGGTTGTTGCCTGTTGCCTCACCTGCATTACTTCTTTTCAAATCAGGTTAGAACAATGGCAGGGGCACAAGTTTTGGAGTAGCATTTCGTTCAGTAGCCATACCTTTTGCGTTTAGTCTTCAAGGTTGTTGAGGTTGAAGGATTCGTGTGCCAATTCCTCTTCCTCTGGTTAATAAACCAGTTGTTTATCTGCTTCAGTTGCAGCCCAGTTTCTTGAACCAACTTTGCTTTATCTTCCTCCTAAAAAGTGGGTTATTTTCAGATTAGGGATCCATTTAAGGACTGTCAAAAAGCAATCCATAAAGGCAAGTAACATATTGCTGGTTTAGTGTCTCGAGCTTGTGCTTCTTCTGGAAATGCCTTTTGGAATGACTTTTCGAGTGCTTAAAAATGGAAAAGTCATCCTTTCAAATGGTACATATTGAAAGGAAGAAAATCTATAACCAGCATACTCACAGTTGGATATGGCCAATTTGAATGTGATTGCCACCAAGCTTTCAAGACGGACGTGGTGTCACCAGGAAGCTTACCTGCTCTCCTTTTTCGCAAAATCTCCTCCCTGATATCTAAAATTTTCTCTTTGTATCCCTGCTAAAAGCAAAGCTACCATTTTTGTTAGTCTAAGCTGCCATATTTTGATTCTATTTTGGCCCCTAAACTCGTGTTCGTTATATTTCAGTCTATAATCTTTCACAAGGTCTATTTTGATCCTTCGTACTCGTTTCATTTCCGTCTCTAAACATTTTCAAAACAACCATTTTAGTCGTTATCATGTTATTTTTCTATCTAATTTCTTCTCTTACCCAATGTTTGTCCTAACCTATAAGTTTATGTTAACAGTTAATACAGAATGAAGGACGAAGAAAGACAGTTTGAAAGTTTACGGACCAAAATGAAACAACCATGAAGGTTCACGAACAAAAAAGTGAGAGAGAGAGGCCTCACATTCTTTAGTTCATGCTTCAATTCGTGCCTCACCCTTTCCATAAGGGATCTCTCACTATCGGTTGGGATAAGAGGACCAAATCCCATAGCATCATGACCCTCAAAACTTCCATCAAACAAATTAGCATCGCTATCTATCTGGTCTTCGTCATCATCAGACATTGTAGCACCAGTACCTTCACCTGGTGAAACACCTAGAACAGGAAAATGCAAAAAATCATTATACCTTTTATTACCACCAATCATTGGATCCAAATAAAAATAAACATAGTCATTAGGTGTACACAGACAAACTGAATCACACATGATCACAGGCACACTAAATTGGATCAAAATCATAGAGAAATTCAGATGCTAACATAAACAATCAAATTGACTTCTATCAATTTCCCTCCTGTCTAATTTATGAGTCAATGTTGCTTATAGTCTCATAGGATATATGGCAGTGAAGTTTTCCAATTTGCATCATTCAAAGAACTTCTTAGTACTGCTTAAGATGTCCTTATGTATACCTGTAAAGCATCTATAGGTGTCAAAGTACAAGCATTGCACAGAAGAAATATTAAATATTAGAATAACAGTTCGAGCTCAAGCCCACCGATATTAGATATTGTCCTTTTTGGGATTTTTCTTTGGGGTTTTTCCTCAGATTTTAAAACACGTCTGCTAGGGAGAGGTTTCCATATCCTTATAAAGAATGCTTCGTCATCCTGCTCAACTAATGTAGGTTATCACGGAAATTTTTACAAAAGTAACTGCTAAATAGACTAGCCAATAAGCATACAACACATTGAACAGTCTTTCTCAATTCTTTATTCTCTCTTTCTTGTTTGAAGATACCTGTCAAGCTTTGCAAAGATTGTTCAATTTCCCAGCAGGCATACACTGCTTCCATGGCATGAACACGAACATGTTGCTGGAGTTGTTCTTTAAAAGAGCAAAGTAATAGAACATAATGCGTCTGCAGCATAGATAGATGAAAAACAGTGAGAAATTAATTTGTCAGCACTAAACATCTGCAATGTGCCAGTAGCAACAGATAAATTCCTGCAGCACCTCAAATTATTCATGTCAATTTTGACAGTGCCATGCTACACACATTATCTTGCAGGAAATAAATTATATCATGGAGGAATGTTGAGAAGCCAAACATGTTCTTGTTTGAGATTTGAAATGGAATCCAGAAGAAGAACACTAAAATGAGTGAATTGCTTCAAGAAACTGGATATAAAGTGCATAAGTTTACTAGAAAATGATGATGGCAGAGCTTGAAATCGTAAGGGGTTACTGATTCGCCCGATCTCAGAGCTTGAAATCACCAGAAGAGATCGATCACAAACATCTGGTAATCAATAATTCGAAAGCAGTAATCCAGAAATTGGATTCAAAAGGCAAAAGCCGATAACTCAATGAAGCGAAAGAGAAGAGTGGGGGAGCGGCTGATACTCAGACCGCGCTTATTCCTGGCAAGACGATGCCTCTAGATATACTAAATTCTCCAAGAAGAATGTCCTTCTCGAATGTCCAAAACGTCCTGAATCTCCGAAGTGGAAAAAATAAAGAAATGAAGATACGAACAAAGTGCAGACAGAGAATCAATTTCATAATCTTTCTCCAACGCAGAGAACAATACGGCCTCCATCGTCCACTGTATGAAACGATCCATCAAAAAAGAAGAAACGTACCATGAACTGATCAAGCTCTTTTCCATTGCCGGCTATGGGCTGAGAACGGTGACCAAACGACGAGTATTTCGCCGCCACATTCTGAGACCGAGCAAGCTGAGAATCTACTCTCGGCAACTGGTCCACTGGCGTTGCGATCCGGAGGCAGGCGACGTGAGCAGAGAGTAGCTGCTCGTAAAGAGGATGCGCCAGAATTTCCGCCTTAAACCGCGCATTCTGCCAATTCGTCGCCGCATCTCCACCATACGCACCTTCATTACCATCGCTCTCAACCGCCACATCGTCGCTGTTATTCACACCCTCCCCATCCCCGCCGCTGCTGTTATTCTTCAAATCATCCGATTCGCGCGACAAAGTGGTAGCACCAATCATAGCATCGGCAGCATCGGCGACTTCATCTAAAACATCGCTATGATCGCGATGGAGGATCGCGCGGGAGAGCCATTGACCCGACGGATGAGAGACAGCAGAATTGGCAGCAGTCGTATGAAGATTAAGGAAGTCGGTGTCAACGTTATCCGCAGCGGTCGCCGTGGTCTCATCAGAAAAGTGAGAATGAGGTGCTTGATTCCGAAGTAGCGCACTATTCAGCCAATTCGGAGTGCTCTGAAGCGGATGTTCAGGCTTAGAACCATCATCGGCCGGAGAATGGTCAGCCAGTTGATCAGACAAAATCGAGCGCAGCGTGTTATCAGAAAGCGGCCGTTCCGGTTGAGACTGGTTCTCATAATGAAGAGGAAGGTCCTGAGAGAGTTGGTTGCGAAAAGCCATAAATACCACCGCCGGTGAAGAAGCAGATTCCGTCACTTCCAAGTAGTAAAAAATTATACAGCCATAGTGGGGGGAAGCAGGAGACAGAGAAAGCTGAAGAGATATACTGTACAAACGAGTCCTTAAGAACGGAGAAGGAGAGGTAAAGCGGTTTTCAGACGATGAAAACAGCCCGGAAAACTGCTTATTGTGAGAAGGCAGTTTGGTTCCACCTTGCTTTGTAAGGGCGGAGATTGGTAGGAATCCTCTTATCTCTGCCACTGCCACGTAACATCCGCATCACCTAAAAATTTGCCCATAAACCTTACAATTTTTTTACTTAATTCATTATATTTATTTATTAATTGTTTAAATTATTATTTAAATAAGTAATCATAAATGATTGTAAGAAATAAGAGGAAATTAATTATTGAGTTGTTAGGTGAAAGTAAGCGAAGGGTGTCGGCTAGTTTAGTTTTAATACTAAAATGTTACAATTTTATTGGTTGGATTAAAGTGTTTTTTAAATTGTCAACGATTGAGTTTGTCTGTGGTTCAAACTCTGATATCATAAAACAAAACCTACTCCCCATGAAACAAAGGACTAATCTCTTTATCCAATGCTCACCCTTTTTCCCGGTTGATCACTTCGTTGTCTTTAACGTAAAGTTATGAGGTAAGTGATAGTCAGCTCAAGTCTACCGTTAGTAGATATTATCATATGCTAGTGAGAGATTGTACACTCTCAAATTCTAGGCCCACGTCGGTTAGAAGGAGGAACGAAACATTCTTTATACCGGTGTGAAAACCCCTTATTAGAAGACACGTTTTAAAAACCTAAAGAGAAAACCCGAAAGGGAAAACCCAAAGAGAACAATATATGCTAGCAGTAGACTTGGGTCATTTCAAATGGTATTAGAGCTAGACATTGGGAGTTGTCCTAGCAAGAACGCTGGACCCTAAAGGGGGTGGATTATGAGATCTTACGTCGATTGGAGAGAGAAACGTGTGTCAACAAGGACGCTAGGACCCGGAGGGAGTGGATTGTGAGATCTCACATCAATTGGAGAAGGGAACAAATCATTCTTTATAAGGGTGTGAAACTTGAGGGCAAGCTCGAAAGGATAACCCGAAAGAGGACAATATCTAGTAGCAGTGGGCTTGGGCTGTTACATTCTCACTCCCTTATAAGGAATCATTCATTTCTTTTCGACCAACATGAGATTTCATAATTCACCAACTTGAGAGAGTCCTCGCTAACACACTACTCAATGCCTAGCTCTGGTATCAACTATAACAGCCTAATGCTATCGCTAGCGGATACTATTCCTATTACAGCTCATAATTTCCTTAATCTCTATGAACATCACATAATGTTTCGTTCTCCTCTTCAACCAATCTAAGATCTTATAAGTAACTTGCAATGGGTCATTGTCAAACTTACGTCAGTTCCTAAATTAAATATTTTTGGAAAGTAAAATTGTAAGTTTGGTAATTAAGGTATTATCAATATCTATAAGTTATTATTAAAATTAGAATAAAAAAATATGAAATATTGTGTTTTTTTTAATAATTATTTTGGTATTGTGGGGTGTGGAGTCAATAGTGGACTACCTGCCAACCCACCCAATCATCTACCACTACGGATTTTCATTGAATTTCAATTATTTGCCTCTTTTGTTTTTTTCTTTATTAGGATAAAAATAATAATAATAATTTTCTATAATTTGTTCTTTTTAAATTTCAAGTCTACATTTATTTAGGTCAATAATCAATTAATCACAAAATTAAAAGTGATTTTATAATTTTATTTTTTAAAATAATAATAAAATTAATAAAATTAAGGTTTTTTTTTTTCTCCTTTCATTTTCAGAACTTAGGTGTAAAGAAAAGAAGTAACAATAAACGTATTTTTCAAATATGATTTGTCGTTTTCATGTGATTATTAAAATTTTGAATTTTTTTAAATTTTCTCTACCCATGATATTTTGTTCATTTTTTAAGTTTTATATTTTAATGTAATTAATATTTTAAATTATATAAATTTAAAATAAAAATCACTATTAGTATGAGAATTTATGGTTGGAAGATATCTAATTGGGTAATATGAAACCTATGAGATCCCACATGGGTAAGAGAGGGGAACGAAACATTTTTTATAAGGGTGTGAAAACCTCTCCCTAACAAACGTGTTTTACAACTATGAGGGTGACGGTGATTTGTAACGGGCTAAAGCGGACAATATCTATTAGCGATTGGCTTGGGTTGTTGCAAATGGTATCGGCTAGATATTGGGCAGTATGCCAGTGAAGATGCTGGACTACGAGGGGTACATTTCCCTAACGGACACATTTAAAAATTGTAAAGCTGATAGCGATACATAAGCAGACAATATCTGTTAGCGGGAAGCTCGAGGTCGAGCTTAAATGGTTAGAGAAGTAGTTTGATTTGAAATAGGAATGCTTTTGGCTTTTTCTTCAGCTTAGACCACCCACAAACACTTCCAATTATTAATATAAATGTGATTAGAGGTCCATCTTATCTGAAGTTTGACCTTTTGTTCCCTCTCCTTTTTGTTAGATATTTTATATATTAAATTAAAATATATATTAAACCAAAATTAGATTGCCAGGAATGTGGGGATTAAAAAAAAAAAAAAAAAAAATTGGGTTGATATCATGTTTTACAACTGGATATCATGTTTCATAAGATTTGATGTTAAAGATATACCACATTAATTTCCTTCATTATTCATTTTCAACTTTATATTAAATACCTTACTGTGTATATATATATATAAGATAAGATTTTAGTTTTGATTCGGTTTGGTTCGGTTCGGTTCGGTTTTCCATTCCCAAACTTAAGGACGGTCCCATCCTTGGTTTCTTATCCACTTTTGGGCCCATCTCACCTCCCACGGCCCAATCTATGTTTCTCGAACAATTGGATTTTTATTTTTTATTTTATTTTTTATTTTAACGGAGTAATTTTATAAATTTAGGACTAAGTTTGAAAATTAAAAAATAATTTTTTTTATATAGAATTTGACTAATAATTCAAATATTTATTTAGATAAAAAAAGAAAAAGAAAAAAAATATATTCTTTTAAACTAAAAGAAATTATGATTAAAAGAGAGGAGAGGAAAAGGTAAAAGGAAGTAGTTAGATAAAAAGTCAAAAAGTAATTTTATTTTTTGTTAAAAAAATATACCATTACTCAAAATAATAAACTTTTTATTAAATTGGTAAAAGCTTTTCCGAACATATATATATTTTAAAAAAAAAAAAAAAAAANTCACAAAATTAAAAGTGATTTTATAATTTTATTTTTTAAAATAATAATAAAATTAATAAAATTAAGGTTTTTTTTTTTCTCCTTTCATTTTCAGAACTTAGGTGTAAAGAAAAGAAGTAACAATAAACGTATTTTTCAAATATGATTTGTCGTTTTCATGTGATTATTAAAATTTTGAATTTTTTTAAATTTTCTCTACCCATGATATTTTGTTCATTTTTTAAGTTTTATATTTTAATGTAATTAATATTTTAAATTATATAAATTTAAAATAAAAATCACTATTAGTATGAGAATTTATGGTTGGAAGATATCTAATTGGGTAATATGAAACCTATGAGATCCCACATGGGTAAGAGAGGGGAACGAAACATTTTTTATAAGGGTGTGAAAACCTCTCCCTAACAAACGTGTTTTACAACTATGAGGGTGACGGTGATTTGTAACGGGCTAAAGCGGACAATATCTATTAGCGATTGGCTTGGGTTGTTGCAAATGGTATCGGCTAGATATTGGGCAGTATGCCAGTGAAGATGCTGGACTACGAGGGGTACATTTCCCTAACGGACACATTTAAAAATTGTAAAGCTGATAGCGATACATAAGCAGACAATATCTGTTAGCGGGAAGCTCGAGGTCGAGCTTAAATGGTTAGAGAAGTAGTTTGATTTGAAATAGGAATGCTTTTGGCTTTTTCTTCAGCTTAGACCACCCACAAACACTTCCAATTATTAATATAAATGTGATTAGAGGTCCATCTTATCTGAAGTTTGACCTTTTGTTCCCTCTCCTTTTTGTTAGATATTTTATATATTAAATTAAAATATATATTAAACCAAAATTAGATTGCCAGGAATGTGGGGATTAAAAAAAAAAAAAAAAAAAATTGGGTTGATATCATGTTTTACAACTGGATATCATGTTTCATAAGATTTGATGTTAAAGATATACCACATTAATTTCCTTCATTATTCATTTTCAACTTTATATTAAATACCTTACTGTGTATATATATATATAAGATAAGATTTTAGTTTTGATTCGGTTTGGTTCGGTTCGGTTCGGTTTTCCATTCCCAAACTTAAGGACGGTCCCATCCTTGGTTTCTTATCCACTTTTGGGCCCATCTCACCTCCCACGGCCCAATCTATGTTTCTCGAACAATTGGATTTTTATTTTTTATTTTATTTTTTATTTTAACGGAGTAATTTTATAAATTTAGGACTAAGTTTGAAAATTAAAAAATAATTTTTTTTATATAGAATTTGACTAATAATTCAAATATTTATTTAGATAAAAAAAGAAAAAGAAAAAAAATATATTCTTTTAAACTAAAAGAAATTATGATTAAAAGAGAGGAGAGGAAAAGGTAAAAGGAAGTAGTTAGATAAAAAGTCAAAAAGTAATTTTATTTTTTGTTAAAAAAATATACCATTACTCAAAATAATAAACTTTTTATTAAATTGGTAAAAGCTTTTCCGAACATATATATATTTTAAAAAAAAAAAAAAAAAATTTAATAAACTGTAAGGGTCATAGCTTTTAATGAAAATAGAATAAGATTTGTGTTGATAGAGTAAAGATTTCAGCATAGAACAAGTGTTTTCATTACCTTTTCCTTTTTTTTACCTACAAAGAATCAAACATGTTTGATCCTACAGTTTTCGAAATGAATTTCAATGAAGGAAGGACGTCCCATGTTTCGAAATTCTCATATCGACTTCCAACTCCAAGAATGGCCTCCTGTAACTCAGATCAGTCTTCATTTGGCATCGGGACAAGTCGTTTTATCTCGAAGTAACGTCGTCGACGAGCTGAAACATGTATTCAGCTCATGCTTGATGAAAAAGGCTTACAGACAATCCTCAGCTGGGATCATATTAAGATCTGGTAGAAAGAAACCACCACTTTCCATTGAATTTGTCTCCTGTGTCTCCTGCAATCCAGGTACAGTTTGTATCGGCGAAGTTGCAGGAAGAACGTTGTCGGGTGTAGGATCCACGTCTCGGCACCATTGATTGGAAGCGACTGGCTTCAACCCGTCCCGAACACGATCTGATGATGCATCAGAATGCAGATTGAGCTGAAAAACATAAAGAAAAGTGCAAATTCAGAAGAGGCAACAGACCATACACATTTCTTAACATTTTAAAACAGTAATTTCATGTGGGTTCTGAGGGGAAGTTTAAGAATCACCTTAATTTTCTTCAACTTCTGGTTGTTAGTTGTCTGTTCCTTGAACGTCGCATGTAGGCTATCCAGCTCCTGTTCAAAGCAACCAATCCACTTTCATTACACACAACACAAAAAACAATTCATGATGATCCCTCTTGGCGTTACAACAGCAAACCCACCTTTTTAAGATGTATCCTTTCCTTCAAAAGTACAGACTCCTCCACTCTCAGATCAGCCAATGCCTGAAAAAGTTTAGCTATATTTCAGAAAAATACTCATAGTTCAGCATGCAACCAACAAATGTCATTACAAGGGTTTGAATGAAAGACTCGAACAAACGACTTTACAAGAGTTTGAATAAAAGTGTGAGATCCCACATCGGTTCAAGAGTAAAACAAAGCACTCCTTATAATGGTGTGAAAACCTCTCTCTAGTAGATGTGTTTTAAAATCCTTGAGCGGAAACTTGAAAAGAAAAGCCCAAAAATGACCATATCTGCAGAGGGTTTGGGCCATTACAGAAAGACTCATACAAGAGTTGGAATGAAAGACACAAACAAATGACGTCACAAGAGTTTGAATGAAAGTGTGAGATCCGGCATCGGTTGGAGAGGAGAACAAAGCATTCCTCTATCTGTAACAGAGATGTTTTAAAAACATGGAAGGAAAACTCAAAAGAGAAAGTCCAATATGTGCGGCGGGCTTTGGCTATTCCAGAAAGACTCGAACAAATAACGTTACAAGAGTTCAATCGAAAGACTCGGGTCGTATAGTCATTGTTAACACTGAACAGAACATGGGAATTATACCTTCCTTCTTTTAAACCTCTTGGCCATGGCAGTGCTACAGCTGAATTCATTTGAACCACAGCCCTGCACAAAAGAACAACCCATCAGATATCAGTTTCTTTATACAGAAACTACAGAGGGAAAGAACACAAAAGTCCACAATAATATTCAGAATATTATTTAAACAAAAGAGGATCTTTTATTATTATTGTTTCTTTTCAAATTTGATAAACCAGTAAGTAAAGGCCACATCATCAAACCCACATGGGGGTTCATCAATCTAGCTAAACCCACAATTTCTTCTTCAGAATCTTACTGCCCATCGCTCGCGTGACCCTTCGCGTGCCTCTTCATTCAATTTAATGGGTTTTAAAAAACGAGGAACTGCCAACAACGAAGAAAAAGAAGATCATTGACCTTCAGATCTGAGAACCTAAAGGGTCAAATAATGGCTAAAGAACCCATCTCTCTCGATGGTTCCATTCCAGGCCGTCTGGTTATGGGGGGTTGTTCGTGGGACATACGCGCACAGACTAATTACTCTGACGCCGTTCTCAGATCATCGATCTGATCCCTTTCCCCACAACTATCCTGTGCTTATCGGCTCCGTTGCGTCCTGAGACTTAGATTACCCTTGACTTAACGACGCTATTAAGAACGAAAAACAGAGGAAAAGGGAGTCATCGTCCAAAAGGGAGATGTGGGGGTTTTCTCGGTGGAAATGCGTCTATGAGAAAATACGAGGAATTCATCTCGTGAGGGTCAAAGAGTTGGCCACGAGGAGAGAAATACTCGTTTGTCGGCGGCGACTCTGCGTCGGCGGAGAAATTCGTCAACCCCGGTGGAAAAGGAAACCGCCAAGGCGGAGATCAAAGGTTCTGTATCTAATCCAAAACCAGAGGAGGAAAAAATAACAGAAAATGAAGATTGAGTGGAAAAAAGAGTAGAATCGAGAAATAACCTTGGATCTGGAGGATTGGGAGAATTCGGATGGATGGCTGGACTCTTCGAATCCATCGGCGGTAGCGGAGGGGGAGGTTTCGCCACTCCAAGAGAGAGGAGTGGTGGGGCTGCATCTGGTGGAGGAGGAGTCCTTATTCTTGTGCGCAATGGCATCGTATCGAAGAGAAGGTGAAAGAATCCTGGAACGCCGTTGCCTGAGACCCCATCTGGGCGGAATAACGGCGTGTAGAGGAGATTTGATCGAAGATGAGGCTTGAGACTGTTTGAGACGAACGAGCAACTCAACGACGACGCTATCATCGGCCATGGCGGCACTCAACCACTCATCTTTCAACACCATCTTGACCGACGGAGAAAAAAAAAACGGCGGCGAGAAATGGGCGACTCCGGGAAGCGAAAACCCAGAGAGAGAGAGAGAGAGAATTGAAGAAGGGGATTAGAAGATGAAAATGGCGAAAGGAGAAATGGAAATGGAAGGAGAAGTGGCGAAGAGATTCCAGTTATTCGTTTTCATTTCGTGGGCTTTTTATTGGGCCCGCACCTCTTTCCCATATTCACTATTCTTTTTTCTTTTTTCTTTTTCTTTTTAATTAATGATTATCATATTACCAGGAACCACCGTTTTTCTTTTTCTTTTTTATTTATTTATTTTAAAAACTTCGGGCCCACCTAACCTCCTGCCACCCCAATCATGGGCTTCATTTGGGCCGGGCCGGAACTTCTACACGAAGCCCAATAATAATTTTGGAATTTAAATCATTTAACAAATTATAATAGGAAAAATAGGTGAAATTTCCAAACATAAAATATCCACGTCAGCATACTTATCTATGAGTTATCTTTTCCCCTAAGTTTTTCTTTTATTTTAATACCATATAATTTCACTGGGAATTTAATGGGTAGTTATAATTGCTAATAATAGACGAGAAATTAATTTTAGATATTGAATAATTAATGGCGGAATTCATTATAATAAAAGCAATGATAATAATATGGTAAATGGGCCATTAGGGGGGGAATGGGCTTGAAGTTGGGCTTGATGGAAGTCTTTATGGGCCGATGAGAGGAGGGACGACATGTCGGTAGGAGAAAAGAATGACAAAAAGGTGTGTCGGTTGGGAGAAAATAAAAGCACTCGTTTTTCAAAAAACATGTTCACTTTTTTCCAAACCATTTCTGCAAATTGGAATTTGAAATCTTTTTTCAAAGTTCATTAAAAGCGTGTCACGCACGCATTCCACTTTTTTCCTCTTAATTATTTATATTTGGGTCCCTCAATTACATTTATATATATACATAAATAAATAAATAAATTTTAATGAACAAAACTATTATATTTTTTCTTATCTTTCTTAATCAAAATTAAGTATTATTAATTTCTTAATGTTCGTAAATATAACTCATTTTTTATTTTCTTTATAATTTTTTAACCTAAAGTTAAATGGAGAGATCTACTCCATTTGTACTATGTACTATGCAGACATATTTATTTATTTAAAAAATAGAGGCCTACTAAAGTCAGCTCCATGTTTTGTCGTTGCTAGCTGACTTCACTTTTTTTTTTTCTTTCTAATTTTTATTTATGTCTTAGATAATAATAATAATAATAATATACTAACATGATGGGATCTTGGTTTCCAATACATGGAAGTCTAATTTCTCCATCTATTCCTAATTTAATATATAGTTTAAATAAAAAGCATACCATTTAAAAAAAAAAAAAACATATTTCCATTATTATGGAGTTGGTCACGTTAATATCCTAACATATACCCAAGATCTAGATTACAAAATAAATAATAAGATCCAACAAAAAAAAATCAATAAATCGAACATAATATATCTGACTTGTAATAACTATTTTTTTCATGATCCAACTGTAAACGATTGTTAGCTAATCATTAAAGCTAGCTTCAATGCGTTTATTATTTGATCAAGAATCTAAGATTTTGATGTTTGCTTAGCCTTATGAATAGGGACGGGAGGAGAAAGTCATTCTAGAAATATGTATTTTTCTCTTGCCTATTAACTTTATGTTGTTTTCTTTCAGTTTCTTTGCATTTAATTCATAATTGAACTAGTCTTTAACAAGCAATACCCTAATAGAATTTAGTATCTAACACCTTAGGACAAGATACTCAAATTAATGTGTTGCTTATTAATTACATCATACTTTTTTTTTCTTGAACTGTTCATCAACTTCTTTAAGTCACTCACTAACTCATTTAAGAAGCAACTGCAAACTAAAGTTATAAAATTTGTTCATTTCAATTAAGAAAGATTCAAAATGTCATTTCGACTTGATTTAAAGATATTACTTAAGTAAATTCGGATCTATAAAAGTGTGGGCGGTTAGAAATCACGACCTTCAACAATGGTAGGATATTGTACATATTGAACTAAACTCTCGTAGCTTTGTTTTTCACTTTTCAAAAAAAAGTTATACCAATGAATATGTATTCTTTATTTATAAATTTATAAATTCACGATCAACCTCTTAATTAGCCAAGGTGGACGAGACTTTTGATCTGTTTAGAAATGAAATTCCAAGGAGGGTTGGTCATCTACCCACTACAAGATGATTCTGTCTCTCGCCCCTTCTTCACTGTAACTGTTCATGGCGTCTTGGAGAGAGAGAGAGAAATGGGATTTTAAAAGCTCTTTCCCACATGATTGGTATGCAGCCCACAATCNATTTTCTGCGCAGAAGAGAGAAGAACAAGTTCTTTCCATTTCCATTTCCAATCCCAAAAGAAGCCAGAATCACGCCCTCTTTCTTGTTTTCACAGAACCAGACGACACCCATCTCTCTCTTTCTTCGTACCTTTCATGTAATCCGTGACAAAAATAAAGTTCCGTTAATGAAGCTTCTTCATCTCCTTCCTCTCGCCCTTCTTCTTCTTCCTTCTCTTCCTCTTCCATTCCTCTCTGTTTTGGTGGCTGCCTCTCCGTTTCCTTCTCCCATTTCTCCATTCCTGGATTCCATGGCTGCTTCCCCTCCAGGTGGGTACTTCACAGATCTCTTCCTCTCCACTGCTCTGGTTTTCAAATTTCCTCTGTTTTGTGTTTCCAGGAATCCCGATGGAAATGGAGAGCCTTAGAAGCGAAGCCCACAAGAAAATGCCGATTGTCCTTATCGTTTGTGCCTCATTCGGTGCAGTCTTAGTGGTTTCACTGTTTTTGTGGGTTTATTACAGAAGAAACTCCCCCAACTTCCATAAACGAAACGTTCAGAGATCAGGTAACTCACTTCTGCCGTTTTTATCCGATTTGTATCGATCATATCCTCCAATATAACATGGGGTGGGTTTCTTTTTTTGGATTTGAAGATGCCGAGAAGGGTCTGGTTGGGTTAGCTCCAATTTTGAGAAAATTCAGCTCAAACAAAATGGTGGGTCACAATAAAGTATCTGTTCCACTCATTGATTACGAGGTGCTGGAAAAAGCCACCAACGTTTTCCAGGAAAGTAACATTCTAGGGGAGGGTGGATTTGGGAGGGTTTACAAGGCTCGTTTAGAACAAAACCTTTATGTTGCTGTGAAGAAACTAGAATGTAACGACAAGGACGCAGAGAAAGAATTTGAGGTTCTGTTTCTTTGATTCCTTATATTCTCTAGCAATCAACAAGAAAACTGAACTCCATACCTTGAAATTTGGCAGAATGAAGTTGATCTATTGAGCAAAATTCAGCACTCAAACATCATCCGCCTTCTGGGTTACACCATTCATGGAGAATCAAGGCTTATTGTGTACGAGCTGATGGAAAACGGATCATTAGAGACACTGTTACATGGTAAAACACAGAATCAAAGGCTCTCTTACCTTCCTTTTTTGGTTCATTAATTAATTGGCTATATGATTATTTATGCCCTACTTGGTCAGAGTTGTCTGAAATGAAATGTTTAATGTTTTTAGGACCTTCACATGGAGAGACATTAACATGGCACATGCGCATGAAGATTGCTCTTGATGCAGCTAGGTGAGATTGTTTTTTGTTTTTACAAAACTCAAGATCTCTTCTTCTAGAAAATTATTCATCAAAGGCCTCTTAGCACAAAATCTGAATACAAATTGGAGATACTTTTACTTACAAAATTGGGAGTGGCTGATAATTTCTCATTGTTTTGGGCTTCCTGCTTGTGAGTGTTTCTGACATTTGAAAACTGTTGAGCAGAGGATTAGAATATCTGCATGAGCACTGCAAACCTGCAGTAATACATAGAGATCTGAAATCCTCCAATATTCTTTTAGATGCAAATTTCAATGCCAAGGTACAATAATTCATCATTCAAAGTTTGAAAAACTCCAATCCACTGCTTTTTATTTTCATTTATTATTTAAAAGAAGAACAAAATCGAAGAGAGGGACCTGAAATTCTTCTCCTTTTGTGTTGTGGGTTCAGCTTTCGGATTTTGGCCTGTCTGTAATTGTTGGAGCACAAAACAAGAACGATATAAAGCTTTCTGGGACGATGGGTTATGTTGCTCCAGAGTATCTTTTAGATGGTATGTCAAATTACAGTACATTTCTTCATGCCTTTCCCTTGATGCTCAAAATTCCATTAATTTAAGGTTTATTGTACAATTCGTTAAAAGTTAATGTGATTAACATGTTATATCACTGTAATTACAGGAATAATTAGTGTTATAAAACGTAATTTGGAGCTGATTAGTTAAGTAACTTTTAAGATAATTTTCACTCTGTTCTGTGAGATGGTGTAGTTGATGGAACTTGTCTTTTCAGATACTAAAAGGGTCTTATCATGTTTCAATTTGCTTAAGCTTTTATCTCTAAACCCCAAAACTCGTTGGTAATTGATATCAAGTGCTAGGTGGAGGCCACAGCTAGCTCAAAAAGAGTTTTTTTTTTTCCTTCTTTTCAGAAGAAAATTGATAAAGGGATATGATTATAATAGTGGGCCATCTCATCTGTCTTGGAATCTAGTCTCATTTTTAAAAGGGTCAGCAGCATGCAACCAAAAGCAGTAGACAAGAAAAAAGAGGAAAGAAAAAGAGCTAGTGGTTGAGCACTGTGAAGAAAAACCTGGTTCATGAAGATTTACTATCATCTCCCTCCACTAGCTTGTTAACTATGATTTCGTTTTCAACTTGTTTGTAATTTGAATGTGGCAGTGTTGGCTGCTTCAGCTCCACATAGCCACCTAATTCCTGCACAAATTTGGTTTTTGTGGTAAAGAAAATGATTACTTGTACAGGTAAATTGACTGATAAGAGTGATGTTTACGCATTTGGTGTGGTGCTTTTGGAGCTTCTTTTAGGAAGAAGGCCTGTTGAAAAACTGGCACCATCTCAATGCCAATCCATAGTCACATGGGTAGAGCTCCTGCTTAACCAAATCACTAATGATATTCAACACGTTTCTCAATCTTACAAACCTTTAATTGGTAATTTTATTTCCTTGCAGGCTATGCCTCAGCTCACTGATAGATCAAAGTTGCCTGAAATCATTGACCCGGTGATCAAAAACACAATGGACCCGAAACATTTATTTCAGGTTAGTAAATACTGTAATTGGAGCTATGAGGGCTGGGGAGTAACTATTTTTTATGTAATTGGAGAGTTCATACCGTATTATGGGTTGGTGTAGGTTGCTGCTGTTGCTGTATTGTGCGTGCAGCCCGAACCGAGCTACCGTCCCCTAATAACAGATGTTTTGCACTCTCTTATTCCTCTTGTTCCCGTTGAGCTTGGAGGGACTCTCAGATCATCAACACAAGCAGCAGCTCCTGTGGCTCCAGCTTAGCTATTAGTTGGTAGGAAGAAGTGAGAGAAAGAGAAGCGTTTCATGATATACTACAGCTCTGGTTTCAGGGTTCTTCAATGCTCAAATACATGATTCTTTCAATCATATTTGTTCTTATTTCTGCAAATATGATTGCTGGGATGGATGATGATATGAACACCAATTGCTCTTGGTGCTTGGTTGAAATCCTTGTGAGGACTGGTGGAATGTCTTACTGCATATATTTTTTTTATCCTCCACAGAAACAATAAAAATGTATAATTTTGTGTACATGGTCATCGAGGCACACTCTAAAAAGTAATATAGTTAGTCGACTCTTGAAGTGATAACTCTTGACAGGTTTAACTAGTTTAGACCTTGATGATTTCTTGCTGCAAATTCTTACTATTTATTACCGAAATTAAACCGGTGAGATCTCATATTGGTTGGAGAGGGAAAGAAGCATTTTTGTGAGGATGCGAAAACCTCTCTCTAACATACGGGAAAGCCCGAAAAGAAAAATTCAAAGAGACAATATCTGCTAGCGATAGACTTTGACTGTTACAACACTCATACTCACTCATACTCATGTAAATATTTTCTATAACCTATCAATAAATAATATATCTTAATTTGAAGAAGCTATTTAAATGAAAACCAAAAGAAAGGCAACAAGAAAAGGCATTTTTCCTTTCGTATCTTGCATCTATAGAATTATTGGGCTAACATAAATGGAAGAGGAAGAGTTTAATACCTCTACTTTCAATCATCATACTCTATCCCTATTTAGCTTGATGCTATCGACCAACATCGCAACACCTCCTGAACAAAAACTCTTCCACGTAGATTATCGTCACTTTAGTTTTCATTCATCTCGGGTTTCTCGAGTGTTCGAATGATCACAGTACAAAATACCTAATCCAGAAACAGCTAATCTAACCACATTCCATGAGACAGAATCAATACATGAAAGTTTATGAACTATTATAACAGATGGGAGATGCTTGGAATCTAGAGATAAGTGTGCATAATGGTCTAAAGATCAGAACTGCCACCGTTGATGAAAAATACCAACATGCAAATAAAATAAATACCAATAGCTTAACTACTGGGAAATATTACAGATTGCTTCAAACTTGATCTTGAACGAAGTCTGACTTTCTCTGAGCCACTTTAGTACATAATTTAGATCAATGTCTCAGCTAAACTTAGATTCAGCTAAGAAGCCTTAATTATTTGATCGCTCATGAATACAAGACATGAAAACAAAACTTTGAAGCAATATTTTCATCGTATTTCCTATCACATCTATTTTACCGTACATTGTGGAATGAATCAATGATGGCATCTGCGAGATATTCACATTTAGCTAACGACAATCCAGCCAAAGATATCCGTCCATCCTTTGTCATGTATACGTGCCACTTGTCTGTCATATTATCACTCTGCTCGAACATAAAGAATAAAGATTCACATAATTTGCAAAATTTGCGTTGTTGACGAAAAATGAAAAAGAAATCAGATAAAGCAATAGAAGACTATTAGAATCAGTTCTGATAGAACATGTCAAGAAGCCTAGCATTGTTTCCCAATTTATGATTTTGGATCGAAAAGGCAAACTGGAAAGTACCTTGTATCAATTTTTCCGAACAGTAGATAAAAGTTGATTAATCTACAAGACTTACCTGAACTTTGCTTAAGCCTGTGAATGAGAACATGCCAATCTGCTCGAGTATAAAGGACCAATCTTTTCCACTTCTATCTTTTGCACAGAGACTATCATAGAGCTTCTGTCTAACATTCTTTATCCTTCCCGCCATCATTTCCATTTCTGCTTTCCACTCGTTAAATAGTGCTGGATCTCCAACAATATTAGCAACAATTTTAGCGCCATGAACTGGAGGATTTGAGTACATTGGTCGAGCAATCCTCTTCAGCTGGCTCTTGACCCTAAAATATAAAGGTGCCCATTAAGAACTTCTAGGAATAAAACCAAATGCACCACTTCCCCAAACTCCAGACTTCAACGAGAAAACTCAATACATTAATCATCATGAAAATAAGAGATGACTAATCAGAATGAACTAAACGAATAAAAAATAATTTGATTTAACCCTGAACATTACGCAAGCAATGCATCTCTTATTCAAGTTTTTTTCTGAACCTGCAGAAGAATGTTGAAGCGCCTATTTCATTTTCTTTTGTGTAATAGTACAATATTATATATAAAACAGATCTTATAAGCATCTTCTAGTTAGGTTCTTATGCATTTCAAGAACAATTTGAGCAACAGAATGATAATTAACGTAAAATATCATGGAAAGGACAGTGCATAAAATTTTGCTCGCTGCACCTTGTTGCTGCATCTGCTGATGAGCAGACAATGTTAATAGCCCCAATCCTTTCAGCATAAAGTCCAAGATTTTTACTATATGATTGAGCAACCAGAAGCTCCAAACCACGAGCAGCAAACAGCCTAACAGATGCTGCATCTGCATCAAGGCTGCCACTAGCAAATCCCTAGAACTCAGAGGAAAAAATTATTTAGAATGGGTTCTTTCAAACGATTCTTTTTGAAGTATTGAAATTATGGAGATCTAAACTTTTCAGGCATGTACCACCCCTCAAAATTTAAGAAGGCATGAAAAAAAAAGATCAAATTCACCAAAACATAACTGCATATTGATGCACCAAACTCCAAGTTGCAACCAAATACTAAGGTAGCCTTTTCTTTTCAAAGAGTCAATACCTGATATGCAACATCAAAAAATGGAACGTGGTTCTTCTCCTGAATGACATCAGCAATTTTTTCCCACTGCTCAGGTGTTGGGTCAATGCCAGTTGGGTTGTGAGCACAACCATGAAGCAGCACAAAAGATCCTTCAGGTGCTGCCTGGAAGATGATAGGGGAAAGACAATGTAGAGAGCTAGAAAATCATCGATAAAATAAAAGCAGGAAAACTTCGGAATAAATTAAGAATTAGCATGTCAAGACAAATGTAACAAGGAGAAAATTATACGGCCAGGCAATTACCTTAATATCAGACATCATTCCCTCAAAATCCAAACCAACTGTTTTAGGGTCGTAATATCGATACTCAGACCATGGAACTCTTGCATCATTGAAAATATTTTTATGATTCCCTGAAGTGAATATTTCCTGGCAATGAAAAATTAGTCTGCCAAGGACCAAGCCAAATAAGTAGTAAAGTGAACATAATCAATACAAACCCCAAGTTGGAGAAGATATTAGGACTTGAGCACCAGGAAAGTATCGTTCTATAAGAGCTGCAGCTACTCTAAGAGAACCAGTCCCTGACAGACCTTGGATAGTCGCAACCTAGGAAAGTACGGAATAAATAAAACCAAACTGGATCATACTTCACAACACTAATATCTCATCGATTCTTTTTTAAAACAAGAATCCATTGTTAAGAAAGAAAATGTAGTTTCAAGCTGAAGTTTGACATACACGTTGTTGCTTGATAACTGGGTTATCAGCTCCAAATAACAATTCTGCAGTCGCCTTATTAAATGCTGCTAGACCTTCAATTGGGAGATACTACACATTGAAAATAGGTTAGTTACAGCATCCTTGAGTCAGATAAGAATTTCAAATAACATTCAGTTGCAGAACAATCAGTGTACCTCTTTGTTATCTCCCCTCTCCAGCATATGTTTCTCAACCTGTTTAATCAAAGAAGTCAAATTCAATAAAATAGAAGGTTCTACCAACCCGATTACAGAATCGGATAGGGATAGATGTTAACCTTCTTCACAACATCAAGAACATAAGGTTGCAGCTCTTCAGTGCGATATGCACCAACTCCCAAGTTGAGTTTGTTTCCGTGGGTATCTGCTTTGAAAGCCTCAGAAACTCCAAGAATTGGATCAGGAGGTGCCATCGTTATCCCCTCAAACCGAGAGACATTAACTGAAGCAACCATAGATATCCTGCTCAAGGACTGAAAATCAAAAAACAGTACTGCATCAATCTGCCTTTCACTTCCCTGCACCCCACTCCAGTATACCCCTCGCTAACTTCAACAACCAGGATAAGCAATAAAATTTAGAGATAAGGCCAACTAACACCTCATTATATATCCATGAATCATAACAGCGGTTGCACAGATATCCTTCAGAGGTAAGACAGAATGCAAAAAAGACATATAAACACTCGATCTAATGAACGAATAACATATCAAGATAAAACACATATAAACATAAAATGAAGAGATGTTAACTAATTAATATTGATATAAAAAGAGAAAGAAGAGCGAAGAATACCTTCGTCTTCGCGAGTGGATTTTTTTTGTCCCGATCAAAGCTTAGACAGTTACTTCCAAGGTTCAACTTCCCCTGCTAAAGGAGCGGAACGCGTAATTGTTCCTCATTAGTTATAAACTACTACATTCAATCAAGTATCAAAAAGTAAAAAAAAAAAAAATCGAGACCAGAGAGAAAAACAACGTAAGAACGAAAGCGATAGTAAACAGAAGGAAGAGAAAACCTTGTTCTCAAGGGAGGAAAGTGAGGCGGAAGCAAGCGAGAGGATAGAGGACGCCATCTAAATCCACGCAGGAAGAAATAAGCTCAGGAATGGAGCAACAGAAAATCAATGAAACTCGGATCAATACAAATGGAGATCGGAGTTCGCAGAGAGGATGAGGGGAGAGAGTAGGCAATGGGGGACTTCGCAGCAACACGGCGCTCGTCGGATCTCTACTCTGTGTTGTGGCTGAAATGGTAATTCTGGTTGCATGAGAGGGAGAGAATGGACTACTGAATTTATGGATTGCATTCGTGTCTTAATATGAAGCCACGTGTCCGGGACTTGGACTTTATCCGCAACAATTATCCTCATTTAATTCATAAACCTTTTAATTTAATTTATCATTTTCTAAAACGGATTTAAGCTATCTCCCGGGGTAGTTTTGTATTTAACTGTCAAACTATTACATTTTTTTTTATATATAAAAAGATTATTTTTTAGTCTCATTTAAAAATATACCCTTTTAGTGACCTATTTCGTAATAATAGGTTTTATTGTTAATTCACTTATTTGGAAACGAAACGCTTATTTTTACAAAAACAAAGTTATAAATCTATGAATTAACAAACATAATATTTAATTCAATATCTCAAAGTTATAAATCAAATATAATATTTAATTCAATATCTTAGAAAATTAAAATTTCTTACCGAGAGAACCAAACAAAAATTAAACTTCTCAATGAAATAAAAACAAAACATTTCTTATAATTAAGTGAAAACCTCTTCTTGTGTGTTTTAAAACACTTGTGTGTTTTAAAACTATAACATTGATAATTAAGTGAAAACCTCTTCTTGTGTGTTTTAAAACTATAACATTGATGACAATACGTAACCAGTCAAAACAGATAACATTTATGGAATTGGACTGTTACAAATACTATCAGAGGCAGACACCAGATAATATATTAGCAAGGACACTAGTCCCCCAAGGGTGAAATTGTGGAATCCCTTGGGAACGAAACATTTATTATAAAAGTGCGAAAACTTCTCCACTAGCCACATGGGGCAATCCTAAAGAGAAAACATTTGAATTTGAGATGTTACATAAAAAGTGACTAGACTGTGCATTTTCTAATTTGAAGGCCAAGTTAATAGCCTGTAAATTTAGTAATCACCTGGGAACTCCAAAGGCCATTACAACCTTATTTCTCGGTTGTTCATCACATGAAGAGACATATATGGCGATAAGTCATATTACTTATAGCTTGAAAGTCAATTTTGTTCTTAAACCAGAAATGAAACTTGAAAATTTGAAAATGGACAGTTAGATAGAACGTTTATGATCACTGATCTGATAGAAACTAAGCATGAAATGTAGTGAAGAGTTCCAGACACAAACAGAAACTGAATGAATGTTCATGAATCAAAATCAAAGTTCCAACATAGAGGAAGAGATTTAACAACTAAATCCATACGACAAACTTGTAGGAGTTAATTTGTTCAGATACGCAAGCTAATGCGCCCAGTCAATCGATGATCTAGTAGATACTAAACTCATCTCATCCACCTGAATACTTCAATGATCAAGACCATAACAAAACTCTGCACTAGCGTTAGAAGAAATGGCACCAAACTGAACTAAACCAACACGAATTAACTTCCGAATTGACATCACTCCAGATATAAATTTAACATAGAAAGTAGCCCTAAAGACTACTCGAGATTCTCTTCGATAAATTCTTAATTGAGAGGCAAAAATTCAAACATCTATCTCTATATTCTCTGTCTTCTCCACTACTAACGCTTAATTAGGATAAAAACAATTTCCAAGGATGAAGAGAAAATCACATGCAAAACACCTCAAAATCCGAGTTTGGTGCGGCGCCAGTGCCTTCGCTTCGCATTGTACCTGAAATATTCATCAAAATGCAGCGTTAGATTTTGAAATGAGAAATAATGAAACGAGAACATTGAGTAAAAGAAAACGGAAGAGTAGAGACCTAATGGTATTGTCAGTCCTAAGACGGATCCAGTGAGGAATAGGCCTGTTCTGTCTCATCTTCTTCGCCAACTTCTTCTTGATTCTGAAGGTCTTGTGCGACGGCTGCGCACGTTTAAGAAAATCAACCGGAAGTGTAATGCACAACAAATCCAAAGCGAGAAAACAAAACGGAAATCAGTACAAGGAAGAACCAGTTACCATCTTGGAGAATCGGAAACCGGCTGCGA
Organism: Cucurbita pepo subsp. pepo; assembly: GCF_002806865.2. Taxonomy (NCBI): domain Eukaryota; kingdom Viridiplantae; phylum Streptophyta; class Magnoliopsida; order Cucurbitales; family Cucurbitaceae; genus Cucurbita; species Cucurbita pepo. The sequence continues at coordinate 1,664,048 of NC_036648.1, read as the reverse complement.
GGGCTACGAACAAGAAACAGAAACCCTAATTTCAGAAAAGACGAGCGAAAGAGGAGATGAGCACTTTATGTGGACCGCAAGCATAATATTGCTCGGTCCTAGGCAATCCCAAGTCCATTTCGTCGACGGACAATGTAAATGGGCTGGTCCAGAAAGGCCTCTTTGAGCCTCCCTAAACAATTTTAAAGTCATGTTTAAGAGGTTAATTTTTATTAAACGTGATTAATAAGAATAATCTTTTTTATTTTTAATTCAATAATAATGGACAGTAATAATGATTTTGTTGGTGGGTCCCTCCAAACCATCCTCAACAATTCTCTCCAAACAAAATACACCATACCGTCTATCTTCAAACCTATAGAGTCTAACAACCTCTCATTAACTATGGCTCGACTCTTTTCTTTGGAATCCTCTAACAAAATACACCCTTTATTTGACACTTGAGGATCCTTTTGATATAGTTCTGATACGATGTTAGGAATCACGATTCTCCATAATGATATGATATTGTCCAATTTGAGTATAAACTCTATTGATTTTACTTATTTATAGCTTCACATGGAGCAGGGAGCAAACTCCGAAATTATCTGCTAATTAATGATTTAATTATTAGAGAATTAAACAATGATAATAGCTATGATTTTAGTAAAGAAATACCGAAGTATCCTTAAAATAAATAAAAGAGTTATTTAATTAATGGTTTTAAGTTATTAAAGCTAATTATTTTATTCCAATTTTCTCCCTCGTCCATGTTAAAACTGTTGACTCTCAGGCAGTCGAAGCACGTGCTTGAGCTTGACTATTTTGTCCAATCTCATTTAATTACTTTCCAATAATCCAAGTATTTATTTTATTTTATTTATTTATTTATCTACCTTAATAATCAACTCATTTATATTTTAAATTCCATCATAATTTAATTTCACAGTAATTAATATTCAAATTTTACGAGCATCCAGAAGGATGACGTTGATGGCCATTAAATTCAATCCCCTTCAATGCGTTACTCTTCAGCAACCGCGTCATTAAAAAAAAAAAAAAAAAAAAAAAGNAAAAACAAGCCAATTGAGCCACAAGCTTACAAACGCCTGTGAATCATTGAACAAAATCCCGACACTTTTGTTTCTTCTGCGTTCGATTCTTCATGTGATATCTCGAGTCGAGATACTGAACCAACTTGACATCGACTCGATATATCCATACTGCACATTATTTCTGTTCATAATTTAACACGTCATTTAATAATATGTCATTTAATAATATATTACGATAATTAACGTTGTGTGTATATTTAAAGCATAGAATTAATTAAATTTGATAAGAGAAAGGACAAATTTGGGATGATCACCCATGTTGTGTGTGGGGCCCACATTACGCGTTTTGTATAGAAATAGGTTAATATGAAAATTTATTAATTATTATTTTATTATATAGTTTTGGTGGGTCCAAATGATTGCATAAATCTACCCTTTTTGACCTCTTTTTAATTCATTTAACCAATTAATCTTCCATTTTAGCTGTCAACCAAACTTCACCATATTTACAATCAACCCTCCAACTTCTTCTTTTTACATTCTAACCCCTCCAATTCTCCAAAATTAATTAACCACCACTCGTTTATTTAAAATTCATTAGCAAACTGATTTAAATATAGTTATAGTTAGGTTCATTTGATTTGGACCAGATGAAAACGAGGGAAGAGTACAAGAAATTATAAACAAATTACTTAAAAGAGGAGACGTTGTTGTTTGTCTATTTGTTTGTATGTATGGTGTCCCTACCGCACATGGTCTTATTAAATTTTTATGTAACGTAACGTAAATTAAGAGTTTGAGAATATAATGGACGTTCGATGTATAATATATATAAGAAAACAAATCTTTGTCATGGATCTACTAAGCTTATAAAGTCATTCTATAACAAATATAAGTTTCCAAAATTAAATATTTTTGCTATCTTTTGTGGCATGAAACTCTCCCTAACTTGATTAAATAATGCTATATATAAACCAACTACAATTTATTATGGAGTTGTTTGTCTCTCTTGGATCAAGAGGATGATGAGTTTGATACGCGAGTCAACCTAAACATGAACCAGACAAACATGTTGCAAATCAAAAGGTCAACGATTCGAATTTTGACTTTTATGTACGTGTTGAATATCCATGTATGAGAATTTATCATTATCGTGGTTGTATCGTGTTGTAACAGTCCAAGCCCATTGTTAGCAAATATTATTCGTTTTGGTCTGTTACGTATTATCGTCGGTTTTACGGTTTTAAAACACTTTTGCTAAGGAGAGGTTTCCACACCCTTATGATGGATGTTTCGTTCCCCTTTATAACTGATGTGGAATCTCACAATTCACCCCTGTTGGGAGCCTGCGTCTCTGGCTCGAATACCATTTGTAACAGCATAAGCCCACTATTAGCAAATATTGTCAGCTTTAGCCCATTATGTATCACCGTAAGCCTCACGATTATAAAATGTGTCTGGGAGAGGTTTCCGTACTCTTATGAGGTTTCCACACTCTTATAAGGGATGTTTCGTTCCCCTCTCGAATCGACGTGGGATTTCACAATTCACCCCGTTGGAGACCAGCGTCTGTCTCCGATACCATTTGTAACAGCACAAGCCTACTACTAACAAATATTGTCAGCCTTAAGATTTTAAAATGCGTCTGCGAGAGGTTTCCACACTCTTATAAGGAATGTTTCGTTCCCCTCTCCAACTAATGTGGGATCTCTCAGCGGTGTGCCAGCGTGGATGCTGGACCTCCGGAGATGGATTGTGAGATCCCATGTCAGTTGGAGAGGGAAATGGAGCATTTTAAAATCTTAAGGCTGACGGCGATACGTAACGGACTAAAGCGAGCGGACCATATGTATATGGAAATGGAAAGTTGGTGGTTAGAGTTTGGTAGATAGAAGAAGAAATTTGGATTTATAGGCACATGGGGGAAGAGGGAGAGAATGGGGGGAATGGGAATAATTGTAAAGCAGAAGAAGTGATTCCCAGATGGGTTATGTTTGCAGTTGCAGAAACATGGTGCGAGGTTCAATACATGTGCAACCATTTTCCGCCCATTCCCCCAACCATATTGGCCTCTTACAATGCATTCTAGTTTGCCCTTAAAACTCCACTTCCAAAACCCATATAACAAAGTTTGAACATTTGTTTTGTAGCGACCAAAATCTATTCGAATTTGGTGATCATGTGAATAAAATTTGGTGAGTTTGAAATAACCCTTCACCTATAATATATATTATTCAATATTCTTCACATGCATTAGCAACCTGCCCAACTGCTAACTACTGGGGGGCATAGCTCTATAGCCACCCTGTGGGACCGATCAATATTGACCCAAATTGCTTGCCAGTGCAGTCTTTGGAAAATGCCAATCAATTTCTCTACTTAAACCCCCTCTTCCCACTTCCATTCACAACCTCTCGCTCTCCGCTCACCATGCCCAGACCACAACAAAGATTCCGCGGCGTCCGACAGCGCCATTGGGGCTCATGGGTCTCCGAAATTCGCCATCCTTTATTGTAAGTCCATTCTCCTAGCTTTAAACTAAGTCCATTCGTCATCCTTTTTGTTCACTGATTTTTGTTCATACAGGAAGACTAGAATTTGGTTGGGCACGTTCGAGACGGCCGAAGACGCAGCGCGCGCATACGACGAAGCCGCGCGCCTCATGTGCGGGCCGAGGGCGCGCACTAACTTCCCTTACGACGCCTCTCTGTCGCGCTCCTCATCTTCCCGCCTTCTCTCGGCTACTCTAACCGCCAAGCTACACCGCTGCTACATGGCCTCCTTGCAACTCACCAAGCAATCCTCCTCTGCCGCACGTCGCCCTCAAACCGACACAATCCGAACCGATGTTTCCGTGACATCCGGCATTGCTCCCGTCGGTGTGGAAACCGACGTGACGTCAACGAAGAAAGTCAAACTAGAGAGCGTGGATCGCGGGGAGCCGTTGGATGATGATCATATTCAGCAGATGATCGATGAGCTACTTGATTACGGCGGAATTGAGCTCCGTTCCGCCGCCGGACTGCAGGCTCAGCCCATTTGACATTCAACTATAAATCTCCGCCTCTAATTATGTACAAAATATCAATTAATTTAGCTAATTTAATTAACGACCCGACTTTTGATCATTTGAGGTCATTATTTCCTCTTGGCTAACCCAGATTTGTTTCTCTCTGGTTTGGCCAATTGAGTGGCGGCGCCCCCATTTTATTTCATGTACCATTTTCCATTACATAATTAGTATGAAATCCCTATAATTTCATATTAATCTCATAATTAACCAATTAATCTCTTCTTCTTTTTCCTGAGAAATCACTTTCAATGTGCACTAAAGTCAAGCTCTGCAAATCCGTACATTACCTCTAGACTTTTTAAACATACATTCAAATTTTGAATTAATGTAAATTGTTGGATTTATTTCATAAAAAAATAATAATAATAAATATAAAAATAAGGTAAGTTTCTTGAAACAACATGAAGTAAATTAAGTGCAACATTATACAAAACTCTTCTAGCATAGTCGAGTGTGTAAGACGGCTCTAAATTAATTAATCAAGATTTCCGACTTTTCTTATGTTCTTTTTCTCCTTATAAAAGTTACAGTTATAACCTAATCTATAAAGTTCTTTTAACAAATAATTTATTTTTCAAACAAAATTATTAATATATTATTCTCCCAAATATATATATGAATGATCTGAGCTTATATTTGAATGAGAGCGATCATAATAAATAAAATGAAAGTTCGGGGGAATGTTGTGATTATTTTTTTATTATTATTATTTTTTTTATTAATCTAAAGAACTAAAAAGGGGAAGGATTTAGCCGTTATGGATGCTAGCTAGCTCACACATCATCATTAACCATTATTAACCTCTCTATTAACTTTACATTTTGACTTAATCATTTTTTTACAATTAAATCTTTAATGATTTGTCACGTATAAAGTTAAAATTTTAATATATAAGTTATGATTAATATTTTTTTATTTCATAATTTTTTTTTATATGGGAGATATTTCACAATCACTAGCTAATTGGAATGATTAATGTTTAGGGAAAAAGGATGAAGCCGTGAAAGAGCAGTTGGGATCTGTGGTTGGGGAAAAGGTGACGGACAAATGAGAAAGGGGCACGTCATCAAATGTCGCGTCAGTCAAACGCCCTAAATCAACGGGCTTGTGGGATAACAAGCTGCCATGGGCTTCACGGATGGCTACAATGGACAATTAATTGGACTGGAGTAGGTACAAACTTGGGCCCAATTTTCGTAGTTTGATACCCGTGGGGCCCTTCATCCTAATGCTGCCACGTGTGATTCAACTACTTTTTTAAATTGGTTTTTTACTTTCAATTTCTTATTTAATTGAATTTCGTTCGTTTAAGATTTGTGCGGACATATTTGAAATCAATTTATCACGTCATAATTAAATAATTTATAAACTTTTTAAAAATTATAAAAAATCACTGGTAAAAATATTTTTAAAATTTGTGTTAGATTTTAATTTAATTTTATTATAAATAAAATTTAAATTTACATCTAATAAATCAATTATTTTTAATTTTGTAAATAACGGTTAAGAATTTATTATATATAAAATTAAATGATGAAAATCTATTATTTGTGTAACAGCCTATGCCTACGATTAAAAGATAGTATGCTTTGATCTGTTGTGTATCGTTGTCAGCCTCATGTTTTTAAAAAACTTGTTTAGGTTTACACACCCTTATAAGTAATGATTCATTCACCTCTGTAACTGACTGGGTTTACACACCCTTATAAATAATGATTCTATGATTCATTCACCTCTGTACGTGACTGGGATCTCACAATGCACTGACTAAGTCTACTCTGTATCTGAGCACTGACTGGGCCTACTCTGTAACTGACTGTGTCTGACAGGGTTTACTCTATAACTGACTATGTCTGACAAGGTTTGCTCTATATCTGACGGGGTCTGACCGTGTTTACTCTGTAACTGATTGGGTTTGCTCACCCTTATAAATAATGATTCATTCACCTCTGTAACTGACTGAGATCTCACAATGCACCCTCTTTTGAGGGCTAGTGTCGGGCTCTAATACTATTTGTAACGGTTCAATCTCAATATTAACAAATATTGTATGCGATAGAGACCTAGTTAACATTTTAGAACCTATTAAACATAATTAAAAATTCATAAATTAAATAAAATAAAAATTTAAAATTTAAAATATTTGAAGTATATAGTATATATTAATTAAAAAAAAGCATATTGTAAAAAATAAAATGAATAATTTTTTTGTAGTTCCCGAAACCCTAAGCAAAGAAAAAGCCAAAATTCGCGACGACTTTTGTGGAAGAGAAAATTTGCCGGATTAGGGAAGGGAACTCAAGCGTACGCCCCGATGAACTATCTATGCTCCCTTTTTAAAAGTTTTGGGAAATAAGAATAAAAATAAAAATAAAAATAAAATAAACCAATATTCACATTATTTATTTATTAACCTTATCACTACTCATTTATCATAACATAATTCTGTATTAATTAACATAAAATATTTTAAATAATAGAATTTCGAGTACAAATATATAATAATTTCAAAATAATCTAAATTAATCCCTCATAGATTCACCATTGATGTGATATGTTGGGCAAAAAAATAATAATAATAATGATTAATTTCTATTAACAATAATTTTAATTTAAATTCACACAATAGAGAAAGAATCTCAATGATTGTTCATGTTTGAAGCCCACAATTTTTGAACACCAAAAAAAAAAAAAAAAAAAAAAAAAAAAAAAAAAAAAAAAAAAAAAAAAAAAAAAAAAANAAAAAAAAAAAGAGAGAAAAACAACCTCAAAACCCATTGTGTAAAAATTGAAATAGACAACACAATAATTATATGTCATAATTGTGGGCACTTTTCTTGGGCTGGCTTTGATTCATAACATTTTGCCTTCAATTCCCCTCTTATTTATCAAACTACTCCTTATTTCTCTTTCAGGCATTTTCACAAACACCTTTCGCTCACTTTAAAGAACCAAGACAACGATAACCCACTACCCATGGCCAGGCCTCAACAGCGTTATCGAGGCGTTCGTCAAAGGCATTGGGGCTCATGGGTGTCCGAGATTCGTCACCCTTTACTGTAAAACCCCATATATTATCTTTTTTTCTTGCACCCATTTGCTTAAATTTTCTTACCTTGCTCTCTGTTTTCAGGAAAACCAGAATTTGGCTCGGCACGTTCGAAACGGCTGAAGACGCTGCTAGAGCCTACGATGAAGCTGCTCGCCTAATGTGCGGTCCTCGTGCCAGAACCAATTTCCCTTTCAACGCAAATGACTCCAATTCCTCTTCTTCTAAGCTCCTCTCTGCTAATTTGACCGCTAAACTCCACCGTTGCTACATGGCGTCGCTTCATTTGACCAACCCATCGCCGCAGAAACCCGCCGAGAAGAAAAGGGCCGTGAAAATGACACAAATGGAGACTGCCCATCAGCCGTTTGTGGCTCTGGAAGAGGACCATATTGAACAGATGATCGAGGAGTTGATTCATTATGGGTCTGTTGAGCTCTGCTCTGTTCTGCCGCCGCCGCCGCCGCCGCCGCCTCAGCCGTTTTGATATTAATTTTTAATTTCAAAACCCCATTTTGCTCCAACTTTTTGGGGATTAGATATATATATATATATATATTGTTAGTAGCGTAGTGGATAATTAGCTCCACCTTGTCTGTATAATCTCATTATCTTAATGTACTACTACCTCCACATATATATATTTAGCTTATCTTATATTAAAAATGATGACATTTCTAAAATTGATATCGTTTAAATCGACGATGGTGGTATGCATATGATATTAGATATGATTGTCGAGTTTGAATTGATATCATAATTAAGTGTCGATCATATAAATTTGATATTAGTTGTAAACCAAATTGATATCATATCGTATATTTGCATATGAAATTGATATCATATTGTAAAAATAAAAGTTGGTTGATAGCAATGGAAGTCTCTCTCTACCTGATGTGCTGTGAAACTGAAAGCCGGAAAATACCAAATGATGCACTCTTCATTTTGTACTTTCATTTATTTATTTATTTATTTATTTATTTTATTCCTTTCTAATCAACCAATGAATTGGACAAATTGGTATCTATTTCAGTTTCCATCAATCATTTATATCATTTCACACCATTGTTTGCTAATCATATCAAAATCAAATTACAAATTAAAAACCAATATATATCTTTGTCAAAATTCACACTCTTTCGAGAGCTCGTTCTAATGAGAAATTGTGCATTCAAGGAATCCTATGAGATTCATCGATTGAAGAGAGGAACGAGTGCTAACGAGGACACTGATCTCCGAAGTGGGTGGACAGCTAGCAGAGTGCTAGCAAGGACACTGGGCCCTGAAGGAGGTGGACATTGATGCTGGATTCCGAATGGGGGTGGACTGTGTGACCCCCACATTAATTGAACATGGGAACGAGTGTTAGTAAGAACGTTGAGTCCTGAAGAGGGTGGATGATGCTGGGAGCCGAACGTTGAACGGTTACCTACGCGAACGTTGGAAGAATGATATGTATAAGTATACGAATAATTGATATGGTACGTGAATGATGAGAGAAAATAAGAATGGAAAGGATAAATTGATGATGATGGGTGAGAGTATGTTTGGGAATTGATGATTTTGCTCCCCACAAACAACAATGAATAAAGGGGTTTTGTTTTTTGTTTGGAGGAAAGGGGTTTTCATTATTATTTTGCATCTCTTTTGGGTCACTTAAAGCTATGCCCTTTTATCATGCCATGTTAGTGAGTTCATCATCATTGGTAGTTTGAAAATCTATGAAACAACAAATAAAAAGAGTTTCCCACATTTGGTACTCTTTTTCTCTCACTCCCAAAGTCACACATGTCCCATCACACCCCTCCTTCAATCTCCATAAACAACCCGAGCTTCCTCAAAAATATGACTAAAGTTGTAAGATCCCACATCGATTAGAGAGGGGACGAGTGCCAATAAAGACAGTGGCCCCCAAAGAGAGATGCATTGTGAGATCACACATTGGTTGGTGTAACGACCCAGATCTACCCCATATCGATTAGAGAGGGGACGAGTGCTAATAAAGACAGTGACCCCCGATGAGAGGTGCATTGTGAGATCCCACATTGGTTGATGTAACGACCCAGATCCACCGCTAGCAGATATTGTCCTCTTTGAGTTTTTCCTTTTGGGCTTCCCCTTAAGGCTTTAAAACGCGTCTACTGGTGGAAGGTTTCTTCACCCTTATAAATGGTGATTTGTTCTCCTCCCCAACCAATGTGGGACATCGCAATCCACCTCCTTTGGGGCCCAGTATCCTCGCTGGCACTCTTTTCTTCCTCCAATCGATGTGGGACTGCCCCCAAATCTACCCCCATTTGGGGCCAGCGTCCTTACTGGCACACCACCTCGTGTCCACCTCCTTCGAGGAACAGTGAGAAGGCTGACACATCCTCTGATGTCTGGCTCTGATACAATTTTTGTAACGACCTACAATTAATGTGGAACATCACAGTTGAAGAGGGGAACGAGTGCGGGCGAAGACACTGGGCCACGAAAGGAGGTAGATTGTGAGATCCCACATCAATTGGAGAGGAGAACGAGTGCCCAACGTCTGGGTCTTGAGGAGAGGTAGATTGTAAAATTCCACGTCGGTTGGTAGGTCGAAAAGGAGAACGAAACATTCTTTATACGGACACGGACGTGGAGTGGGTGAGAGTGAGAGTCAAAGTTTTTGGAGTAAAAAAGGTAAAGAAAGGAGAAAGGCAGTCAAACACAATGATGGGCAGACAATCATGGCGTGCCTATAGAATCTCATGCATCGCCACTCCTCCCGATCTTCAATCATATTTCTCTCCTTTTTATTATTATTATTATTATTTTAAATTCTGAATATTTATTTATTATTTGTATATATTAAGTCGAATTAATTTAAAAAGAAAAAAAGGTGAGGACAAAAAGAATAGAGAAAGTGACAAAAAGGGAGATAAGGGATGTTCTGTTGTACTAACAACAACTTGTTCCTTTGTTTTCTTTTCAGTCCTTGTCGTGTTCGGGAATTATTCAAACCCCTGCCCTACTGCCCTACTGCCCAACTGCCCAACTGCCCGTCTCTTTCTTTAATTAATTTTATTTCTATTATATATATGGGCCAATAACTTGGGCCGGCCCAATCATTTAAAGGCCTGCTTTTCCACAGACCGATGCTTATGTTGTTGCAGTTCGTAACCATTCTTCACTCTCCTCTATTCATTCTCCCAATGTCTCACCGGTCCTCCCCCGTGGAATGTCTACAATTGGGTGTTCGACGGCGAGAAGAACCACCGCCACGCCGTTTTCATGTTCAGATTCGACGGAGATGAAGAAGAATTCCGATATGGAGAAACAGAGACGACCGTCGCTTCAGAGGAATGCGACGGTGCTCTGCTCCATCATCAACCACTCCACGTCGTCGTCGGTGGCTTCCTCCGGTGGAAGCTCCTCCGTCGAGGAATCCGAGCTCGGCGGCGGCCCATCTGAGCCGCAACATCATCAAAGCTTCAAAACTGGTAATTTCCATTCTTTTTTCTTGTTTCAAACATTAACACAGTAAAGATTAGAACAACCCATTATCAGAAATTGGTCATTATTTTTTCCCCCTCATTTTGTGACCCATAAATTATTGCTTCCATATCTGTTCTTTCCCGATGAAATTACGATAAATAAATAAATTAATTAAAATTTAAATATATATATATATATATACATATTGTGTTGGATGAGGTGTTAGAAGGAAACAAGATCTATTGATTGTTGTGAAAGTGAACCAATCATTGTTTAGTCTCAAATGTGTCGGATTTGAACAACAGTTTTTAAAAGACACGTGGCAGCATCGGAATGGTTTTTTATTTGGAATGGGAGAGCTGTGGAACCACGTGGCAGAGTTACATGTTTTCGAGGTTTGACTATTTGACCAAATTTATATTATTCTTAAAAGAAAACCACATATTTAATTAATCAAAAGATTCATTAATGATTTTCTTATTTGAATTTTTTGCCATTGTTTTAGATAGTAAATTCTAAGCTACTCTAACAAACATTTTCTTCATTCATGTAAAGCCTTTTTGGAAAATTAAAAGTAAAATTAGAGCTTATGGACAATATCATACCATAGGTTCGTTATTTATAACAAATCAAACCCAAGAACCCTGATAAAGAAATCGACCAAAATGGGAGAACATAACACTGAAAACACAAAAGGCTAGAAATGTTGCTCACCTTGTATATCGGAATGGTAGACATTGAGGACAACCTAATCGGCATATCCATTAAGCAGCGTTAAATCATAACCATTTGGATAAATCGAAACCGCACCAATCTTTTTCTTGCTCGACATTGTCATTGTGAGATCCCATATTGATTGGAGAGAGAAACGAGGTACTAGCAATACATTGGAACTCAAAGGGAGTGGATTGTGAGATCTCGCATAAGTGGAGAGGGGAACGAAGCATTTTAGTGAAAACCCAGGAAGAATAATAATATTTGTTAGCTTTGGGCTTGAGTTACCGTCTCGATCGTACACAACATTTCCAGCAATCCCTTACACGAGAACCGCCGTAAACGGAGGCGGGGATGCAGAATCGAAGATCAATTTGGAGGGGCAACAGAATGGAACAATCGGATTCAGCTTTGAAAAAGAAAAAAAGTTGTTAGAATTGGGAATTGGGAATAGGATGGAAGATGGAAAGTGAGGGAAATGGCATTGAGTTCATGAGCAGAGGATTCCTCTGCTTCCGCGTGCCTCTGTTCTCTGTTTCACTGTTCTCCACTTTAATAAACCCTTCTTCTTCGTAATTCTTAAGGTTGTAAAGTGGAGAGCAAAATCTGTGTCTAATTACAGCTTCAGAGACAAGTCCAGTGCTTTGTGCCTCTCCTCCTCTTGTTTATTCTTCAAACCAACGCCGCCACCCGCCGTTGATCGCTCCACGTCGAAGTCCATCCTACCGGAGGTATGATTAATCGCATGCCCGGCGTTCATCACCGGTAGCTTCCCCACATCGGGCCGTTGATGGATCGGAGTTCTGGACCAACCGTAGAGGATTCCAAAAGCCGGCGCGTGGTGAGGCGGTTTATGTACCATTGCGTGAACCTGAATTCCAATCGATCTGAACGGCGCCGCCGATGCGTAGTGGTGGTAGCCACCGAATGCCGGCAGTCGTTGACCGCCTCTTTTAGCCAACGCTCTTTCTCTTTTATGGGCATTTTGATGGCCTCCAAGTGCTTGTGAGCTATAAAATTTCCTCCGACAGAAATTACACGAAAATACCCTCGGTTCCGGTAAACCCATTTTCAGGCCGTCGATAAGATTCAGCTCCTCCGCCGGAACCCCACGGCGGAGATAATGGTGGTTGTCGTCAGCAAAACCCTTCTGTAATTCATCATCATGTTGCTCATGGTTCTGCGACGGGGGCTTTGGAGGTGTCTCGGTCGTCGAAGACTCCATTGATGAAAAATTGAACCTTTTTTTTGTATAATTAAGATTAAATATCCAATAATTTAATTCAACTATATTTATACCATATTGGATATTTATTCCATTATCCTTTTCTTTTTTAATATCCTATATGTTATCTTTTGTATTCATTTATATATGTATATATATAGAAAATATGACTTTTTTAATACAAAATATAATAAAATAAAAGGGCACGAATGCAATGAAGTTTATCCGGGACAAGATGGCCGACAAGTAAAAGAGGAGGCTGATAATGAATTCCTATTAATTTAACTTAATTAAATCTAACCTCTTATTACATTTCCTTAATCCTACTTTTGGTTCTAAATCTTTTATTATTTTATTTTACTCTAACCAACTTGGGGAAACCAAATCCTTTAAAAAATTCGAAATTCAACCCACCAAATCTACTAGGTGGGATCGAGGTGGGACGTGTGAATTGAACAGACATGAGGATGAAGAATATAATCCTATCTACAAACTACGGGGAAAAAATGGTCTCACTCTTCTCCTCCCATTCCCCGCCCATAAAAATGGACATCTCTGATATTACGAGGACTTAACAGGAGCATTGAAACAGATGGCAAAAGTTAAGAACAGTTTTATTCATTCATTATCAGCTAAATCTGAACGCTAGAACTAAGAATGTGTTTGGCAAGGTGAAAAGCATACATGGGTCTAGTTTGGTACTTTTATTTACATGTTTCCTTAACATGTGTTTGAAGATTTGCCTGGTAATTCCCGGAGTAGCAGCTTGCTCGTGCCTCGCCACCATTTCAAGAATCGACTCGCTTACCTACAGAGGTGCCTGTGCATTATAGAGTAGTAGTCTGTCAAACATTCAACATAAGGTTCGGGCTCGAAGTAGACTCACAGTGTCACACCAGTCAAGTCCCTCAGCTCAAAATGCAGCAACCCACAATTGTCCCTCAGCCTACATGGTTCTAATTCCTACTCTATTGGAACTATGGCTCCGACTCTCTAAACTACACCCCTACTGCCTCCCTGACTCTCATCTCAAGTTGTGGTATGGAAAGAATTTCTCAACTCTTGTCAATAAATCTAGGAAAGGGTAACTCGTATACTGACCAGAATAATCTGAAGCTTCCTCGATTCAAGACGGTGACGGGAAACGCCAGGTATTTGGCTTTCTTGACACTTGAAACTATGTCGATTTCCCTCGCATGAAAACGATCGAGCTTTCAAAATGATTCCTCCGTTTCAACTTCCTTAGGTCTCAGGCTGTTTACTGAAAGCCATTCAAGGACTGAAAAGGGTTAGATAGACCACAATGTCTTAATTTGAAATAATTTTTACTTTCATAGTCTCATTTCCATCTAAGAATGGACATCGAGTTGTAGCAAAGGCATTGAATCTTATCAAATATTGATACCAAGTGAACTTCAAGATAAAGCTTAAAGAATGCTCACCAGACAAGAACGGGATGGGATAAGCATGTTTTGGATTGATAACTTGAGCCAACCGCATCGAGTTCATAATAAGTACGAATCAAGCATCGCCCAAATAAGAGAATAACAAAAACTTTAGATACCTGAATTAAAACAAACAAGGAAAAGACTTGAAACTCGTTGTATAAACCAGGGATATCTCAATTTAGAGCACAAATACAAAGAAAAAAGGTAAAGAACTGGTTACCTCTAAACTCCGCTCAAATACATGTATGGACAGAATCTTGGAATGTTCCATGGGATCTATTTCTCCAAAAAACTTGGAAGACTCAGATACATGCAGTTAGAGAAGGAAACAAACAAGCTCTCTACCAGAATTGCTCAGTAATAAGGCTTAAACAAGAACTCTGTTCATAAAAGTGAGAAAGGCTAATGGCTCTATCGACAATTGTCAGTGTTCGATAAAGATAAAACTGCATCGACACGTACGAGGATAAAGGATCACATCAACAAGCCAGGCAAAGAAAATCAAATCACAGAGCTCACAGTTTTTGAGGAAATATGTTCTCTATTGCCACTACTATGTATTTATCCATCTATCTTTCACGTATAACAGTTTCAATGAATTGTAAGGCACATATAGCATAGCATCTAACCAAACAAGATCACTAACTTAAAGAGTGCCATTAAGGTTCTATTGAAACACTAACTGCTATCTGCACTAATTTACAACATCATACAGAGACACCCATCAATGCTACAAATACTTGGTAAGTGTCTTCAATCAGTAGTCGGTTCATTTTCGACACCGAGACCATATAAAACACCGGCATATTTCTGTGTAGATCCACTGAAAAATGTATCCCTTAACTTCCTGAAAGTACAGGCAGTAAGGAGGCTATCTGATCCTGCTTGATGGCAAACTCCAACCCTCTCAATTTCTAATGTTTCTGCAACCTTGCTGAGCCCACCATAGATACTGTTGCAAAACTTCAACAAATGCTTGACATCATAAACCATTGGGAAATACGTATGGATCAAATCAAAAAACTCCTCCTGGGTTTCTGGTAAGATTTGGCAAGTCAACAATTTCAGCAAGTACCCAAAATCATACCCGCTGTGGAACGTCACCCAGTAAACACTATCGTTTAAGACAATCCCGGATGACATGAGAAGCTCACTGAAGCGGTTGACATCAATACCTTCTTCTTTGTTCTTCTTGAAATCAATACCAGAGTCGCGCAAAAGCTGAATCGAATCAGTTGCATAAATATCTTCAGCAATGTTGAACTCGCGGAAATTGAATTGCCAAATGCAATACTTATCGGTACCACATTTTGGAAGATTCCCATTCTCTTCGGAAAAGGTAAGACCCAACTGAATCAAATTCAAAATGTCGACATTGTCTTTGAGGGTTCGGTAGTTAAACTCGTTGATATTCTTAAAAGAACCCACAGGGCGCAGAACCACGCCGGGGAATTCGGTATCCATCGCTATGTAGTTGAATTGGTCGACGACTTCACGTATTAAAGCAAACTCTTCCTCCAAGTTATGGTTCCACACCTCACGGATATAAATCGACTCAGCTTTCGGAAACGTCGACATACCTTGATTCTCTAACTGACCCAACAAAAATGGCAAAAACGGAAAAACCCTACAGCCAAAAATCCGGGGAAAAAAACCTTCGGCCCTAAAAACCTGATGTACGGCCGTTCAATTAAAGAAGAAGGCACTTAAGAAATCTTCCAAGATCTTGAAGATCTCGGAGACAAAAACCCCAGAGTGCAGCAAGAACCAGAAAAACAGAGCAAGGATGGAACCGTAGATAAAGAAGCGATTGATCAAAAGAGGAAAACTCCCTGGAGTGGCGAAATCGGATAATCTGACCTTGAAAAGCAAAGATCAATGGCTGAAACAGAGATCTTGAAGCAGAGAAGTGTAGTGATTTTCTGAGCTTAGTCCAAGATGACGAATCTTGAAGTTTGTAAGAAATAATTCCTAGAAATTTGATTGTTTTTGTTGCGTATTATTGTAATTATTTAATAAGTTTCTCAGACCCAATAAATAGGTGCGTATTTTTACATTAAAAAATTCATTAAAATTTAGCTGCTAAACAAGCCCATTAATACAATTGGGCTTTGAGATTTGGGCTTTCACAAATTTAACCGTGGGCTTCGTGACAGGCCCAAGTCCACCAAACCCGTTTGGAAAATACCATATTATTATTTACTGAGAAGTTTAAATGATTATTTATGAATATATAATTTTCATCAATTTTTTTAAAAAAGAGAGAAATTAAAAAATAAATCCTGAAATGGAGCCTATATGCGTCCCACGTCTTTAATCAGTCAATTTGGGGCCCATGATTTAGACATAATCACTTCTAATCAATGATTAGCCTTTAAATTAAATAACTAACAAAATATATTTAAATTTAGTCATTTAAATTCTTAATTAAATTTTAAAAATAAAAATAAATTTTTTTAAAAAAAAACTTTTTAAATCTAGGGTTAAATTTTTAAAAGCAGAAGGTGGATAACAAAATATAATAAATAACAGTAATATTTTTTATTTTAATTTTTAAAAATAAAAAAATTAAGAGTCTAAACTTTTGAATCGTATCAATTAAAATCCAACCAACAGGACAAAGCATTCCTTACAAAGGTATGGAAACCTCTACTAGGACAAAACATTCCTTACAAAGGTATGGAAACCTCTACTAGGACAAAGCGTTCCTTACAAAGGTATGGAAACCTCTCCCTAGTAGAGGCAAACTTTAAAGGAACGTCTAAAGAGGACAATGCAATGAGCTTATCAAAGCGAGACACCAGACGGTGTGCCAGCGAGGACACTAGGCTCCCAACGGGAGTAGATTGTGAGATCTCACATCGGTTAGAGAGGTGAACGAAGCATTCCTTACCAGGGTGTGAAAACCTCTCCTTACAGACGCGTTTTAAAATCCAAAGAGGACAATATATGTTAACGGTGGTGGGTTTGGGCTGTTACAAAAAATCTAAAAGGATTTGGGAACGTATAATTGAGCTGCACGGGATGTGATCGAAGTGAAGATTCCTGGACATAAGTGAACATAATTTGCTGAATTCGACTAGGATGGGAATAAAGTAAGAGGTAGGCTAATCTCAAA
Organism: Cucurbita pepo subsp. pepo; assembly: GCF_002806865.2. Classification (NCBI taxonomy): domain Eukaryota; kingdom Viridiplantae; phylum Streptophyta; class Magnoliopsida; order Cucurbitales; family Cucurbitaceae; genus Cucurbita; species Cucurbita pepo. The sequence continues at coordinate 1,646,925 of NC_036648.1, read as the reverse complement.
GGGTTTCTTAAAGATATTCTGTGCCCATATGATTAGTAGGCATATGCATGTGCAACCCATTTCTATGCCTCACTTTCTCTCAAACAAAAAGATTAGGTACAATTATCTCTACAGAATCTGAAGCCACCCAATGTCATATACTAATATCACCACAAAATCTGGATCCAACAATAATAACAAAGAAGATGTGCTTCATATCAAATCCAAATCCTTATGAACAGCAGTGCAGTGAATTGTAGAGGTAACATGAGATTAAAAAATGGTCAAAAGGTTTTGTGTATACCCTGAGGTTGGTTCAGTTCCTTGGTTTCCAACTTGCTTAGGCTCAGGGCCATGTCTGCAATACCAAAACAAGACAGTATAAATATGAACAGTTTTAGATGTGAAAATTCTCTCAGATCTCAGAGTTTTTAGATCACTGTGGCAGAAATTTCACTAAAACTATCATGATTCCACTGCCCCACCAGATCAAATGAGCAATTGGTTAGAAGTCGAGCTGAAAAATATGATTTGAGATTTGACAGCTGAAACTAGTATGCAACCATATAAGATGCATCTCTCTTAAAATTGTTGGGAAATGCATTGAATCTCATCAGACATGGCTACAAAGTGAGAATTTCAAACTAAAGCTTATTTACAATGCTCACCTGATGTGCAGAGGAATCGATCTATCTCCATGGCTTGTTCGTTCGATTCTGAATTTCCAAGCCAGAGATACGTCTGAGTTTCGTGCATGATTAAAATCAGAAAAGATAATGTAACCAATGCTATATCATGTGCTAAGACAGTACCATATAAAGAACAGTTTAACTCTATTATCATACCAGCAAATGAAACATTAGCTACAAAGATACCTCGAAACATACGTATTAACAGAGTCTGCAAATGTTCAATAGGAAGTAGAAGAAAATAAGCCATTAACATCAAGACAATCAAACAGATAACAATCAAAGAATAGAGAGGGCCTCGAAGAATCATCAGATACAAACTACTGAAACCAAAAAAGTGTCCAATATGACAGAAAACTGATCTAACTTAACGGGCGAGACAGGCGGTTAGTTCCTAGCAGATTCCAATCTAATCCATGGAGACAAAGCTAATCAGTATCTATCGTAATGGAATCAACGGAGACAAAGCTAATCAGTCACATCATCAGAGCAGGAGAAAACAGTTGAAAGACTTGAAAATTCCAATCACCGAGACGATTGCTAAAGAAATATGATCGATTGGCAACAATGTGTACCAATCCAAGTAGCATTGGAGCCAGAAATATGATCGATTGTGGCAACAATGTGTATCATTCCAAGTAGCTTTGGAGCCTTACATAATTAGTGACCCAAAGGACTAAGTAAGAACACAAGCTCACAAAACAAGTGAAAACTCATTCAAAGAAACGTCATTAAGATTCTTATTGAAACACTAACTGCCATAATTTACAAGAAACCACAAGCTGCGAAAAACAGTCGGAGGTTTCTATTACAGAGAAGGAAAGCGGAAAACAGTTACAATCATCATCAATGCTTTAGCCAAATTGTACAGAAGTAACTAAAAGTCTCACACTTCTACAAATACTTGGTAATTCTCTTCAATTTCAATTAGTACGCTGTCCATTTTCAACACCGAGACCATACAAAACACCTGCGTATTTCTGTATAGATCCATTGAAAAAGGTATTCCTTAACTTCCTAAAAGTAGAGGCAGTAAGCAGACTATCTGATCCTGCTTGATGACAAACTCCAATCCTCTCCACTTCTAATAACTCCGCAAGCTTGTTCAGCCCACCATGAAGACTGTTGCAGAACTTCATCAAATGCTTGATATCATAAACCACTGGAAAATAGACATTGATCAGGTCAAAGAATCCGTCCTGCTTTTCTGGTAAGCCTCGGCAAGTGAGCAATTTCAGCAAGTAACCGAAATCATACCCACTGTGGAACGTAACCCAGTTCACATCAGCGTTTAACACAACCCCAGAAGACATTAGAAGCTCACCAAAACGATTGACATCGATACCCTCTTCATTGTTCTTCTGAAAATCAATACCACACTGGCGCAGAAGCTCAATTGAATCACTAGCAAAAATATCACTAACAATATTGAACTCGCGGAAATTGAACTGCCAAATACAAAAGCTATCGGTTCCACAAGTTGGGAGATTTCCATTCTCGTCAGAGAACGTAAGACCCAATTGAATCAACTTCAACATGTCAACATTATCCTTAAGAGTCTGGTAGTTGTAGTCATTGATATTCTTGAAGGCACCCAACGGGCGAAGCACCACTCCAGGAAACTCAGTATCCATGGCTATATAGTTAAATTTATCAACAATCTCACGGATTAGCGCAAATTCCTCCTCCAAATTATCGTTCCAAACCTCACGGATTTGAATGGAATCGCCTTTCGGTAAAATCGACATCCCTCCAAGGTGAACTCGATAAGAGCGACAAAACGACAAAACCCTAAGTGAGAGAACAAAAAATAGACGAGGAACAGGGCTCGGGATCTGAGAAGAAACAGATGGGGCGTCGGAAAACCAGCGCCAGAGTAAGAACGGTAAAGAAAAGCCAATAGATCTGAAAAGTAGAGGGGAAAATAAGGGATTAAGTAGAGGAAAAGGGGAGAGAAGAGAAGGAATGAAGTGTTGATAGAACCCTAGAAAAAGAAGTGATTTAAGCAAAGAAAAGGGAAGTGGGTGGGCAGATCTGACCTTGAAATTGTGAAATTGATGGCTGAAAATCGCAGATCTAGAAGAAGAAAGTTGTAGATTTAGAGGTTTGGTAGAAATGGAAGAGCAGCGTCGTCTAGGTCAACCAAGGCGAAGGAGAGGATGAGCAGCGCAGCCGCAGCAGCAGCACACAGACACAGGCTTTCACACAGTTCGGCTAAGACCCACCCTCCCCTCTAAAACATTACCTGGGAAAATTCAGGTTTACACTCACCAAACCCCTCTATCCGACGTCGTTTCCATATCCATCCATCAAACGACGCCGTTCTCACTTCCCCCCCACCNTTTTCTTTTTAATTTTAAACTTTATTCGCTATATAATATCTTCCCATTTCTACCCTTTTTTTTTTCTTTTTCTTTTTCCATTTCAGATTATCGCTTCTTAATTTGTTCTTTTTTTAAAATAATTTAAATTTCTAAAAATTATATAATTTTTTAAAAAAAAAATAAAATATAAAAACTAAATAAGTCTCATTCACGACATATTCACGATATTCTAATAGTGTATTAGTGTATTATTTAAGTCAGTTTACGGTGCAAAGCATGTGACTTTTTTCCTTGCCTATACCAATCCATACATATTTAAAAATTACTATAATTTTTTATTTCAAATAAATACGAAATTAATTTGGTGGGTCAACTTGCCACGTATCATTCTATGTAGAAATCAATTGGTGAACGATGAACATAGTCCAAATTATCCAACTCACGACTTTATTCTCCCACATTAAATTATTTTTCTTTACCTAACAAANATGTAAATTAATAAATATATTATTGAAAATAGATCACGTACACATTTATGATTTAATGTAATTAATAAATATATCCATTAGGTATATGGTCGAACATAGTTTGTGCCTAATTTAGAGAATGTTCATAGGTTTATAATCAAATAATACTCTCTCAATTTGAATGATGCCTCCGGAAAGCCCAAATCAAAGTCACGAGAGTTTTATGCTGAAAGTGGACAATATCATACTATTGTAGAGAGTCGTGTTCGTCNAATAATAAATTATATTAAAAATCGCCTCTTTTTTTTTTTGGCATTAATCTTTCACAAACGTTTTAATTTTACGCTTTTAGTTTTTATGATTTATGTAATAATTTTTGTTTTATGTTTTTAAGAATAAAAAAATCGGACTTGTTTGGTAATTATTTTCAAATTTTTGTATCGTATTTTATTGGGCCATCCTCGAAACAAAACGGCCCAATAGGAATCAGCCCGCCAAAGTTGGCCCAAACCCAATTATTTTATTTTCTATCTTTATTATTATTATTATTATTAACAATAATAATAATAATAGCTATTGTGAAGAAAATCAAGGGCTACATTTAGGAAAGCAACCGATAGAAACGGTTAAAGAAAAATAGGCTTTTGCAATTGGGTGACAGGTCATTTTGCCAAAAGCATTCTAATCATTGCCAGCTGTGAACTCAGGCAATGGAATTTTAATTATTCACTCTCTTTTTTATAATTTTCTATTTTTATGATTTGGGTATCGGTCCGTGTGATTAATCGGTNGATATACTGTAAGCACATATAAAAAAAAACATCAAATTGTGGACACGAGGTTGAGATGAGTAAGACGACAATGTGCATGAATTTGCAACTGTATCGTGGGTCTTAATTTTGTTCATATGCATGCATAATTGGTTGGCATAAGCGGCTAGATATCTATGAATTTAATGACAAAAGTTTTTAATATTGTTTTGGAACAAATTTGGAGCGTTAAAATTAAAGTTTTATAGATTTAAGATATAATATTGTTTAATTTAAAAGTTTAATGAATTTTTTTCAACGTTTATCGATTAGTAGCACGGTTTAAATAATCACATAAATAATAACAGTATTACTCGATTAATAAAAATAGTTTTGAAGAATAATATCTTTGAATTTTAAAATTAAAGAATATATATATATTTTTTTTTATAAAATTTGAGGGAGTTAATTATATTTTAAAAAATTCGTGTATATTTATCTAAAAATGATACTAATAATAGAAATATTAAATAGGATTATAAATTAACTAATTATATATATATATATATATATATTTTTTTTTTGTTTGTTAAGTTTAAGATATTATTAACATTTTTTTAAGTCTAGGGTTAAAAGTTTAAAATTATTTTTATTAATTTAGTATTTTANTCGAGTGTCAGAGCTTGGTTCTTGGGTGCCCCATCCACGTTTGAATGTCTCGTAGAACCCAACGCCAGAAAATAAAGTGCCTGAAAAAGATAAAAATAAATAAATAAAAAAGAAAAAGAGGAAATACTTTTGACAGCCAATGGTCCTTGCGGGACCCACTCCGATTGGGTGGTTTTCACGCAGATGATTGAGGTGGACGGTAAGGACGGTGCAAATGACCGCACACTATTCAAACCCACCCCTCTCCCATTTCCTCCATCCCTATTAAAACATGCCACGTCACCTTTTTTTTAATGAAAATTAAATTTATAAATTTATTAAAAGTTTCTTTAAGAATGTCTTAAATAAATGCGAAAACTATAATTAGTTGTTGTTTTTATTTTTTATTTTTGAAATGCGCGACAAATAAAACAAAAATAGTTGAAAAGAAACATATTTATATTTATATTTTATTTTTTGGAAAAATAAATTATATCTTTTACGGATTTGTTTATGAGAAATGGATAAATATTTGGAGTTTTCTTCCATTTAATGTATTTATTTTGGTTATAAATTCGAGCAAATTTATTTAATATTATTTCATTGAGCATATATTTAGTAAAATAAAATAAAAAAAATAATAAACTCTGTATTTATTTTGAATTAAAAATATGATTAAAATTAAAGAATAATATTTTTTTCTAGGGGTAAACGAAGAGGAACAGAAAACACGTTGCGAAATTAATTAGATTATTATTTTTATTTATTTTAATGCGTTTTATTTCGGAGGCCTACCAACAAACCACACACACCACTAAGTCACTAACACATTAAAAGTAATAATAATATTATTGTTAGTATTTAAAAATTGAAAAAATAAATAAATAAACTCTCTCTCTCTCTTTCTCTGTCTTATAAAAAGGAACCAAAAAGAAGAGGAAAATCATTAGACTCTCTGTTACAGTTGAGGGAGTGCGGGATTTCCAAGGACGAAGAAGAAGAAGAAGAACAAGACGATCCTTTCTGAAACTGAAAATCACTGTTTTGGATTATTCCGCCACCGCCACCGCCACCGCCACCGTTTTCGGGTTCTTCTTATGTTTTTTTGCTTTGCAATGTAGTGTGCTGTAAGAATTGGTTATAGGGTAATGGCCAAGTGTCACTCCAACAGCCTCGGGTCATTGGTAATCGATGGTATCGCCGGCGCCAATGCAGGTACTCGACACTTCCGGTTCTGTACTGCGTTTTCTGGAGCTGCATTCCGTCGGAGAATCTATGATGCTGTTAGTTGCGGTGGGAGTTCTCGGTACCGCCATCGGTACAATGATGAGATGATGGATGATGAGCAGAGCACGGGGAACAGATCGGCTTCGGAGACTAGGGATTTGAAGGAGGCGGAGCAGCCGAGGAATCCGAAACTGGCTAATGGAAGATCCGAGAAGCTTGTGGATCTTTTGAATTTGGCGGAGTCGATGGAGACGGAGAATGAGGAGGAGACTAGAAGGAAGGAGGAGGAGTTGGAGGAGTTGAAACGCACGGTGGAGGATTTGCAGACGGAGGATTTGGTGAGGCGAAAGTTGGCGGCTAGCAAAGTGAGGCTTATGGCGAAGGAGGATTTGGTAATACGAGGGACGCTTGCTCTTCTTGGAGCCATTCCTCCTCTCGTTGCGATGGTTGATTTGGAAGATGAACAATCTCAGATCGCTGCGCTTTACGCACTGCTAAACCTTGGAATTGGCAACAATGCGTAAGATTCTTTAGGATTCCATTTCTTCACTCTTCATAGTTGCCAGTCGATTTTCATTTTCTCTGTTCTCAGTTTCAAACTCTCCTTGAAAATTCCCCTCGATTTCAACCTATTGCATATTGTTTCCTGCATGCATGTTTTAGTTGATTTACTCGATCCATATATTTCTTAATTTCCCCCTCATTTTCCATTACCATCTCTGCTTTTCTCCTGTTTCTGTTTATGTCTTTTCTGAATTATGATTTCTTGAGGGGACTTCTTCCGCTTTTCGCTTCCGTTCAAAATGGCAAGTCAGAGTAGCAGTCTCTTTGATAATTGATTCAATTCCTTTCTTCTGATAAAAACCAAAACAGAGACCACGTACTGCGCTGCATATTTCGAGAAATAGCTTCTCGTCTCCCTGCTGCTGCTTTTCATGTACCCTTCTGGGGAAAAAGATAATAAAAACCTAGCAATTTCCTTATTTCTTTCGTCTTCCAGTTATAAATGTCAATGTGTTAAACCTCAATTTTTGTATCAAGTAAGTTCTTAGTACTCCATTGACGTTGCTTTGTCCTAATCATTGCAGGAACAAGGCAGCAATTGTGGAAGTGGGGGTCATCCACAAAATGTTAAAGCTCATTAAATCAGAGAGTGCATCAAACTCATTGGTTACGGAGGCAATAATTGCAAACTTTCTCGGCTTGAGCGCACTGGACTCGAACAAGCCCGTAATTGGATCGTCCGGTGCGATTCCCTTCTTGGTCAAATCCCTACAAAACACCGACCATAAAATTAGCAATCAGGCTCGGCAGGATGCTCTAAGGGCGCTCTTCAATCTCTCAATCGCCGCATCAAATATCTCAATAATATTAGAAACGGATTTCATCCCATTTCTTCTTAACATGTTAGGAGACATGGAAGTGAGTGAAAGGATCCTTTCAATCTTAAGCAACGTGGTATCAACCCGAGAGGGTAGACGAGCAATAAGCGTCGTTCCAGACGCGTTCCCAATATTAGTTGATGTCTTAAACTGGACAGATTCACCTGGGTGTCAAGAAAAGGCGTCTTATGTTTTAATGGTGATGGCACACAAGCTTTATGGTGAAAGACAGACAATGGTAGAAGCAGGATTAATATCTGCTTCTCTTGAATTAACGCTCTTGGGTAGTGCATTGGCTCAGAAAAGAGCATCCAGGATTTTGGAGTGCTTGAGATATGATAAAGGGAAGCAAGTTTCTGAAAGTTTTGGTGGGAATCTGGGTGTTGCAGCAGTGTCTGCTCCCATTATTGGGACTTCATCTTCTTCAAATTGCAATTCAGATTCTAAAAGGTACCCAGAAGAATCTGAAGAGGCCATGAGCGTGGAGAAAAAGGCGGTGAAGCAACTAGTCCAACAGAGTCTACAGTACAACATGAGGAAAATTGTGAAGAGGGCCAATCTGCCTCAAGATTTTGCTCCTTCAGAGCATTTTAAGTCGCTTACCGCGAGTTCAACTTCGAAAAGCCTACCATTTTAGCATACTAGACTACCGTGTTAGATCTGTACCTAGTGTTATCATCAGGAAGAAGTTAGCCTCCTCTTTTAAGTTATTAAATAGCAGTCAGTTTCGTTAGAGAAGTGGTTTAGCCTTTTAGTTCTTTGGTTAGTGTAAAAATTAAATAAAGGACCTACCTCTGCTTCCAAATTCAATCCTCAGACAACAACCAGATCCAGAACCAAATACCTCGATAGCTTCCTCGGCCATGGAATTGTCTGAAAATTGAAAATTCCAGTGGCTGTTTTCACTAAGCGTAACAAAGCTTGGGGCACTGCTCAGTGGGCCATGTTCGACTCACCATCACAATCCACCCTACCTCGGTGGCCCCTTTAAAATGTAATGTAATGTAATGCATATCTCATATTTTTCCTTTGCTGGCCAGGCCTCTTGGAACGAGTGTCGGTCGCTTTCACATGCTTTTTTACACTCAACAAGTTGGGTTGTGAGATTCAAATCTCGAGCATGTCTTTACCAGTTGAATTATGTTCAAATTAACATATTTTCTCATCCATTTTTTAACCATGCACAGATCTGGAGCAGGGAACTTGCTGAGCTGTTGTTGGCAGAGGCAAAATAATGTGGAAGGGATGTCTTGAGCACGAGGTATTGTTTTGTAAATATAGAATTGGGTGAACTCATTATTCTATTAGTGCTGCAGTTCTGTCTTATTCTTTACTTTTGTGATGGCCCCATATTGTATATTTTTCTCCTGTTGGCCTGTAGCAACTTTAGATCATATTTTTCTCTACTGTGAACAGTTTGTGAACCCTTGACCTGTAATTCCATGTGGTTTGACAAATTCATCTCACAGCTGTTATATGAAATGGTTAGCTATTTTCTATGTTCAAATTCTGCTGGGTTGATCTGCTAGTGGGGTCTCCTTTTATTAATGTCGTTGAAGAATTCCACTCCCATCGTACATCACAAGATTAGCTGTGAAACGATAACAAAATCTATGTGAGACAAAAGGACTTTTCTCACTAGTGGAAGTAAAGATTAATAATTTGAACTTTTGAATCGAAACCTCTAGTGGATGGACTTATTATATGATTCCAAAAGGAAATCATACAAACTAAATGTGATTTACTACCACAATTATTCATTGTAGTTCACTTTCTTGCTAGAGCTAGGCAACTGAACCCGTAGATCGAGTTCTTGAGACGAGTTTCAGCTCATCATTTTTCTTCACTAGAGACGACTCAGATCCAGAAAAACATGTGGTTTCTAAACCCATTGAGATGACCCAATAATTTCGCTATTTCGATTTTTCTAGTCCTCTGGAAGACAGTATGAGTGGAGATCTTAATTACCAAGAACTTCATTGCCGTGTCTTATTATTACTATTTGATGAGGTAGATACAACTTTTTACCATTACCCTTAGTTACATGAACTAGGTCCTTGCTCGGGATCAAGAGGATCGAGTAAATGTTATTGTTAAAATATATTGGGAGTTAAGTTAGGGAGTTGCATATTTAATTGAGGTAGAGGAAAAGAAAGGGCAGAGGACCACCGGAAATTATAGAGTTCAGGTGAGGATAGAAATAGGTAAGTGCTGCCCATTAAAGAAAAAAAGCAAAAAGGGGTATTCATTACTAATCTTTTAGTTATTTTCCCATCAACTATTATTGCAATTTTATATCTCACATATCATCCTAATTCTTTTTTTAAAAAGTGATTAAAAAAACTCTTGTTCTTTTTGTTTTCTTTTAGTTTTTATTTTTTTTATTTTTATTTTTTATTTTTGGAGTATAGCAAGTGTAAATTTACTTTTTCTTTTAAATTCAAAATTTAATGTTGTGGTTGACTCGGTTTTAAAAAAATGGTTTTTTTTTTCTTTTTTTTTTTTTAAATGTAATTGGTATGGTGGGGTTTTAATAATATGTGAATATTAGAATAATTTTGGTACCCATAGTCGTGGTGACATGATTTGTGAACTAAAATGTCCATGTGCTCACGACTTGGCTGCCATTTGCCATCTCAATTCTCAGCTAATGTTTTAACATTTTTAGGCAACTTTTTCTTTTTCCTAAGATGCTTTTTGCGTCACCTTTTCCTTTCCTTTTCTTTCTTTTTAACTAAAAACTTGTCCGACACTTTCTTAGCTAATGTTCAATTGCTATAAACTCTAAAATAAAATAAAATAAAATTGATATCAACTCGTCATAATGGGAGGATTCAATACTTTGTCTTCGTCAAGGGTCGGTGATAGGAGGATTCAATACTTTGTCTTCGTTAAGGGTCGGTGATTTTTTGTGATTTTTTTTTTCTTCCAAGATGGTAAATATTTGAATTTCTGACATCTTAGTTTATTTTATATAGCATTATTATTATTATTATAGATCTTTTAGTTTACTTTATGGTAATAACTTATGGTAAAATTTAGGTCGCTCGGTGTTTATGGTCATTGCCATGTTGTTTGAGATATTCACTCAAAGTACGTATAAAAAATATTGGATGATGAAAGTCCCATGAGGTATTCACTCAAAGTAGTGTAAAAAGTGTTGGATGATGAAAGTTCCACCTGGACTAATTTAGGAAATGTTCATGGGTTTATAATTAAAAAATACTTTATCTACAGTTATGAGGTGTTTCGAAGAAACCCAAAACAAAGTTATGAGAACTTAGGTTTAAAGTAGACAAGCCCAAAACAAAGCCATAAAAGTTTATCCTCAAAGTGGATAATATCATACTATTCTCAAGAGTTAGATGAATGCAGGGCAAATTGTAGGAGTGTGGGTGAGGCTCCAAGATTAATGGAGGGCATGCAGACAAAGGAAGATGGAATGTGGGTGTACAGTGGTAGAGCACAGCTGACATTGTCGGAGATGGGGATGTGTATGATTGAAGAAGAAATTAAACAAAGCCACCCTTTTGAGCCACACCTGCAAATGCACTGCTTTTCCTCTTACATTTCTCATCATCTTTGGCATCTTCTCTCAACTATGATCAACCTTTTACTCTGATTTTGATGCCTTACCCACCAATATTTCACCTTTTTCCCATCTCCCCGTCCTTCCCTTATTCGACATCGTCCTTAGCTTATTCGATGTCTTCATCTATTAGGCTATATTCGAATTGAAAAATTCAATACATATCTCGACTTAGAATAAAGTCTCGAATTTCATAACTGTCCTCCTTTAGTTTGAGTTTTTTTCGACAAACAATGCAATGTGAATAATCGTGTTGGATCCAAAAAACACTTAGCTCGATGGAATTCTTCATTTTAGAAATTTCTCGTTTTAAATTTTTCAATAATTTATTAATTACGATTTTGATAATCTATTAACCATAAATGTAAAAAATGATTGACTGAATTTTAATTCAAATATAATATTATATATAGTTTTTATGGATGTTACATATTTTATTCATTCCGTTGTACAAACACTCGTTAAAAATTAAAAAAAAAAAAATAAAGTTCGGAAATTTTTAAAATAAGAAAGAAAGCAAGAAACTTGAACGAAGCCCGCTGGCCCAGATTATCCTTCACTTTGGGCTTCTAATGGGCTTTTTTTTATTATTATTTTATTCCTGTCAAATTGATGATACATTTTTTATCCTCTTAATTGTACGGAAAGTCAACTTTTTATTAAATAATTATACAAATAATTAATCTATCCTAATAGAATGATAGGGGTTGTTTGTAATCATTTATTAAAAAAAAAAAAAAAATCATAAAAATAACATATTAGTTCAAAATATATTTATTTAGTTATTTTAAACATTTAATTAAGATTTAAAAGTTAATTTTATTATATACTTTAAAAAAACAGAGCTGTTGTGGATAATAAACACTAAAAATAAATTCAAATTTCAATAATTCATGTTATTTGGGTTTTATTTAGTTAACATAAATACAAATTTTGTTGACTTTTTTAACACCTTTATAAAGCAGATAGCAGATATTGTCTATGTTACATAACCTTACAGTTTTAAATTACATATGTTAGAGAGAGGTTTCCAGACCAAATGTTTGTTGAGGAAAATAACAAAACATTTATTTTAAGGGTATAGAAATCTTCGCATAAAGTAGACTGGTTTACTGACTAGACCAAATGTTTGTTGAGGAGAATAACAAAACATTTATTTTAAGGGTATAGAAATCTTCGCATAAAGTAGACTGGTTTACTGATTAGAACATACAATATCAAGTTATTACATCATATCTCGTATTTATTATACTAAAAAAAATATTATATTTTTTTTAGAGTGCAACATTCTCTATTTAATAAAAACTACAAAATATTTGAACACTTTATTTAATCATTCCGACATTAAATATATATATATATATATATTTTGTTTGTAATAAAATCTACCAGTAGTTTCATTAAAAAAAAAAAAAAAATGGATTTGAAACTGGATTAACCCAAATTCAGAGATCCCTCAAGTCCAAACTATTTAATCTGGAAAAAGAAAAAGAGAAAATAATAAATAAAAAAGGAGAGAGAGGCCGCGGAGCGTCGATAGTGGAAAAGAGCTAAGCTGGTTTTTAATACAAGGAGTTGAAGAGAGAGTCTTATTTTTCCCAGCAAAGCATTTCGAAACACTCATTTTTCCCTCTCTCTATATATCTCTCAGAAGAACAACAACAAAAAAGAAAAAGAAAAAAAAGAAAAAAAAAAGAAACCCTAGCTCCTCCCGCTCTCAAGTTTCCCTCCCATTTCTATCCGATTTCTCCACATTCCCATCCGATTCGGTGGGTTCCTCTGCTTCCATGGACTTCAATTGAACTCAACTCCTCCGCACTTCGAAGGATCTGGAAGCTTAAGCTGCAAACAGACCAACAATGGCGTCTTCTGACAAGGATGTCGAAGAACAGCTTTTGGAAGCTGGCAATAAGATTGTTGACCCTCCTACTTCAGTTGAAGAACTTCTACCTCTTCTCGACGTAAGCCTTTCCGTTCTTTTCTTCTCTATACTTTCTGAGCGGGGTTTTTTCTTTTTTAATTTCGGAATTTCCCTCAGGATTGTGTATTGTTTAATTACTTTTTTCAACATGGTTGAATGTTGTCTTCGAATTTTCTTTTTCTGTACCGTTTACGCTGACATTTGATGCTCGATTGGTTTCCTCTATACAATTTACCATGTTCTGTCTTGTTTGCCATGTGTTGCAAGTTCCCGACTTTTTACCACATTCGAGACCCGCGTGTACAGTAATGTCTACATATTATAGACGCGACTTTGAATGAAATTGAAGAATGAATTAGTTGTGCAGCTGGTCTTCTAATTTTATCGGTGGAGTGTGTTCTTTTGTGGGCATCAATGGGAAATAAGTTACGGAAATTGTATTTGAAATCTGCTTGTGTTGCTTATGTGGTGCATAGTTATGGAAGAGAGCTTATGAGTTGTTCAAAGTATATATAGGAAGGTATTTCCAGTGATGGTTTGTGCATAGTACTGCATTGTTTTCTAATCTTGTAGCTGTTATTTAACTATTTTGCACCAGAGACGATTAAGTTTGAAACAACACCTTTCACAAGATTTTTCTTACTCGAAACCTCTTCATTCGCTAAAAGAAAGAGGTTGAATTGATTCTTAGATATAATTCTTCTAGTTTCTTTTATACATCTGAAGGCTTTGGTTTCGAGTAGAACCACTTAAATTAGGAGATAATTTGATCCTCTTCTATTCAAGTTTATCTACATACTGCTGGTAGGCTGACATATTATAACTCCACATTGATCTAGCAGGTGGCATTAGTTAAGAGTATCACTTTTGTTGGCTTGAAAGTAATGCGAATGTTTGAGAACTGTTCAGGAGGGAGTGGTTAAGATTGTATGTCTTCTTTAAGACTTCCAGGAATATGGATAATGGGTCATAATGTAATGAGGATTCATGCTTTTAAGACCAGTTATGTAGTTCAGTATTTCCACCTTATTTCTTTTTCTTTCCTGCTAATGTAATTTCCCTCTCTCTTCTCTTTCCTTGCTTCGGGTGAATTGAGATATAATGAAATATTAGGTGCTTACCTAGGTCATTGGTATTTATAAGTTTTATCTAAATGGATCTTAATTTTCGTGGTTATGATAGGTAGCTTTTTACATGTTTTTTTTAACTTCACAATAATCTGCCTGATTGCAGAAAATAGAGAGTTTGCTGGCGAGGGTTGAACAATCCCCCTCAAAATCAATGCAGAGTGCGCTCACTCCATCACTGAAAGCCCTGATTTCTGATCAACTTCTAAGACATTCGGATATTGATGTCAAAGTTGCAGTTGCTGCATGCATTAGTGAAATAACTAGGATCACTGCACCTGATGCCCCTTACAATGATGAGCAAATGAAGGTAATTAGAAATTTGGTTTATGAGTGGATACAATGTCAATTCTCCACATATCAAATTTATCTCTAAAGAGTTGTATGTATGCTGCTGTTCAGGAGGTATTTCATCTTATAGTATCATCCTTTGAAAATCTCTCTGACAAGTCTAGTCGATCATATGCAAAGAGGGCATCCATTCTTGAAACCGTTGCAAAGGTCAGATCATGTGTGGTCATGCTGGATTTGGAATGTGATGGATTGATCATTGAGATGTTCCAACATTTCCTTAAGACAGTAAGGTATCATACTCGATTTTATTTTGAAATCTAGTTCCTTTTAAATTTTTACTTGTAAGCGCACAGTTGTGACAAATATTAATCTTCCCACAATTCAAGTTCTATTGTATGCGAAATACCACAACACTTCTGTACTTCATCAGAAATTGACTTATACTAGAGAAGATGAAAAAAGGAACGAAGTATGGACTATTATAATGGTTGCTTTGGATGATATATAGCTGTGGTATTTGAGTGCATATGAAGGATTGACAAGAAAAACTCAATTGAAAATATAATATGGTGAATTAGTTGACCATATTGTAATAAGTCTAGCTTTTAACTATTGTCTGTGTTAATTAGTGTCATGGGCTGGTGGTTGGGTTGGTTGGTAGGCAACCTTTATGAATAAAGAAATGTCCCTTATACTTTTTTCAAAGCTTCTTATATGGAATAGAGTTTTCTTTTGTTGTCCCTGAGTGTGAGTATAGATGCTGAGCTGGACTGAGTTTGGTAATTGAGTGAGGTAAGAATTGCTTCAAGGATGGTAACAAGTAAGAATCTGGCTTATATCAGTTATCCTCAATGAAGAATCATTTTGTTGTAGTTGTTCTATCTCAGCTTTGTCCTCTCCTTCGTTGGGATTTAGTTGTGCTTGTCAGATTGTGAAATGGGGGATGTGATCAATTTTCTATCGATGCTTAGGCAGCTTGTTATAACCTTGGGAGAAGAATGTTCATATTTGAGACCTTTGTCCTTTAGAAGGGTTCTGGCGTAAATTCTTTTTTCTTTGCCATGCAAACCCTTCTCCCTTGAGTGAATAGGTCTTTGACTCATTGTGGTAGGTGAAAATTTGAATAAGGTAAAGTTTTTTGTCTAACAGGTTCTCTGTGGTAGACTTAATACCTTTAATAGGGTTTCAAGAAGGGTTCCCAACTTGATGGGGCCTTTGTGTTGCATTCTTTTGTTGTGTGATTATGCTTTTTGAGCTTGGAGCCTATTTTTTGATGGGTTTACTTGAGTTTGTCGGCTGTTGCACTTGGTCGTGAGCGTGTTGACCTGCTAGGTTTTCATTAAAGAAAGATGAAAAAGGGCCGAAGCATGTTACAGTTTAATCTTTCCCCCACCATTATGAGATTATTTTGCTAACCACAACTTGAGAACAAGGTGTGTTTGAGGGGCGAATAATGATAGAAATGTTTTAAGAGTATTATAAGGGTATATTAGTATTTAGTTAGGGAGGTTGTTATAGTATTAGCTATAAATAGAGGGAGTTGGAAAAAGATAGGCTTTATCTTGGTGAGTGAATTAGGGCTTGAGAGAGATCTCAAGAGGAGAGAGTCCAAGTACCTTGAAACACTTGGTTTATCTTGTAGTTCTTATCGTTTATATTTCAATACTATTCTAGTTCTGTTTTGGTTACTACCAATATAATTCCAGAGAAATTTCTTCAAAGGAAACTAATTATAAAAGGAAAATATAATTAAAAGATAAAAGACTTATATTTGAGTCTAGACACAAATCTACAGTTTTAGTCGTTTATTGAATGGAATGGAGTTGCTTTGGTTGTTCTTTAGTCTAAATCCTTTGCGCATTAAAATACTTTCATGCAATTGTAGAATGGGTTGTTTGAATATTGTTTTGCAATATGTTGCCTATAATTGTTATTTTATTTAGACAAGAAACCCTATGATATTAATCAAAACAAAAAGAGGACAGCCTAGGGGCCAAGTTTATAATTTGTAATGATGTCTTGGCATATAGCTTGATATGCCAATTCTTTTAATAAGTTGCTGGTAATTTGAAGTTAAGATGACTGCTGTAACAAGCAACTATTCCCTGGCGTTTGAAGAGTAAAATTTTATGTGATTTCATATTAATAGTGGCAAATAAAAGTTTTACAAAAGAAAATTTCTTATATTCAAACAATGTTTCGGCTATTAATTTCTGACTAAATAGACCACCAAAGAATCTCTTCGTACTTTGTTCTCTGATTTGATCTCATTTGTATGATACTATACCACTTAGGTTTTGTTTGTAAAATTGTAGGCCATCGATCTACTCAATTTTGGTCTAACATTTTCCTTCTAATAGATTGCTTCCATTGTTTCCCAGTAGTTTAGTTGAACATCTTTTATTTTTCATTTTCCCTTTTTGTTCTTGTTCTTATTTGTGAGGACTTAGCAGGTTTTATTTTGCCGAGTTGGAAGTCCTAAGTTTAGAAACTTTGGTTTCCCCTATGTTGTTAAGTTCATTTATAGTATTTTTCATCCAGAGATTATCACCCAGAGAATGTATTTTCATCAATGGAGACAATTATGAGCCTTGTCTTAGAAGAAAGTGAAGACATAGCTGTAGATCTCCTCTCACCGATCTTAGAAAGTGTGAAGAAGGACAATGAGGTGATATGCTTTGAGTTGTTATTTTTTTTCCCTTTATCTCTCTTTTTTAGTTATTAATATTGTCCCCTTTGATTGTCTGTTGAATCCTATAATGCCATTTTCAGGAAATTCTACCTATTGCTCGGAAGTTAGGAGAGAGAGTTCTTGATAACTGTTCTACCAAGCTCAAACCTTATTTGGTTCAAGCTGTAAAAAGCTTAGGAATTTCTTTTGATGATTATAGTGATATTATTGCTTCCATATGCAAAGATCTTTCTGGCTCTCTTGAGCCAAGCAATCTTAACAATGCTGGTGAAAACGTGGTAAGTTCTTAAATAATTGTTAGTTGAGTATTCTTAACAATTTATTTTAAGATTGGGGTACCATTCAAGTCTTACTAATAATCATACCGTTCACCCACCTCCTACTGTTGAGTACTGTACAAATGAGATTTTATATCTTCTAGACTTGGTATCATAAAAAAACAAAGCTCTTTTGGTCTTTTCTCTCCGTTTGTTGCTGGGAGACAAGTCATTAGAATCTTTTATAATATTTGCAACTGTGTTTATTTCATGCAAATTTTCCATGAATATAATCTTTGATTCTCATTTTTAAATTTATAGGATACATGATTGTGAAATTGAATTTGCCATGAGTTTCTGTGTTACAGAGGTTGGGTTATTTATTTATTTATTTATTTTATTTTAAAATTTTGAGATTCTGGTTATAATACTATTTTACACCCACGAGTCAGCATATTAGATAAATATAGCCTTGACAAAAGTGATTTTTGTATGATGCTGACATCTTCGCTGGAATTTGAATTTTAAATGGATTTTGCATTTTTATCTGTTGAAACTTTGTGCAGGTTGCTGAGAGCCAGTGCGTTAGAACGTCTGAGGATGAGGTAATGCAACCATGCAATGCTTCTTAATGTGTTTTCTTTCCTGATTTAATTTTATGAAGTATTTCTTCTCTGGTTAGAACAGGCAGTTCTTTATAGTCTTCTTATGCAAGTGAGATAACATATGCAAAATATAACATATTAGGTTGGTATGTAGAAAGTAGTTAATTTTATTTAACTGGTATGGAGTTAAATGATACGATATCTATCAGGTTGAAGAAAACCAGACAGAAGTGGCCACACCTGAGAGAGTTGACTCGGCCGTTGAGAAACATCATGACTCAGTTAAGAGAAATGGAGCTGCACAGGGGGGTGAAGATGTCTCTGTCTCTAGTTTGGTGCACAAGAAGGAAGAACATGGTGGTCAGGAGTGCAAAGAGGTGAAATCACCCAAAAATCCTGAACCTGCTAATTTGGGATCTGAGAAGGCTAGCAATGTGAAGGAAGGATCTGAAAAACTCCCCAGGAAAAGAGGCAGAAAACCTAAACAATCCGCAAAATCTACAGCAGTTCCTCATGTTGATGCTCCGAAGGAATCTGAGAATCAACCAGAACATGAAAGCCGTAGTGACCATCCTAGTTCTCCTCGGGGGGACCGGACTGCTGAAAACTTGCCTTCAGAAAATGCGGTTGATGCCAAGCCTTCTTCACCCAAGGCTATGGAGATTGAATCAGCAAACATTGCTTCATCTTCACTTAGTGGCAGCGTTCCCAGTGAGTGTAACAATAAGTCTGTACAGGCAAAAAAGAAGGGAAACCCAGCTAAAGTGGTGGTGGCATCATCTGCAGAAGTTTCAAAAAAAGCATCTGATGGAATGAATAAGTCAGGAGCAAAGATCGTTTCACATGGTGAAGAGAAGGCTCCAGCTGGAGTTTCTGATGATACTAAGACTGCAGCTGAAGATGCAGCAGAAAGGGAAAGTGATACTGCTAGTGATTCTGAAGTTAAGACGTTGAAACAGTCCGCTAGGAAGGGAGGTGGAGCCAGTAAGAGTAGTGGTGAATCTTTAAAACAATCGGAGGCTAAGAGAAAGAAGGGATTGGGTAAATCTATTTCTGGAAAAACCATTAAAAATTTGTCAGATGATGATGATAAAAAGGTGATTGAAGCAGTGTTAAATCTATGTTTGGCTTAATGATAAAATCTTATCCCCGTTGATGCATTAGTAATTGCTTGGTTGAATTATGGTTATTCTTCTAGGAAGCAACACCTGTGCTGAAACCAACCTCAAAAACCACCAAAGATGAGAAGATCTTGGACAAGACTACAACACCAGCTTCCAAGAGGAAACGAACTCCGAGCAAAGAAAAAGTATGTTCGTACTGTATAATGTTAATTAGTTCCATGTCATTATGGAGGAGGAACTTCTTTCCTACTTAGAGAATAAATTTAGTAATGTTGCAATCATTGTATTGTGGTGAGTACGTGAATGTTAAAAAAAAAAAAAAAAAAAAACTCTTAAGTTAATTGGTTGGGAGGCTCTTGTTATCTTAAAAAATGATTATTATATTAAGTTGTTCTTCATGACTCTGCTTTTATTGCCATCAATGCGTCGTAGTTAGTGTGTTCTAATTCAACTTGCGTTTGTTTACATATATACAATAATTACTGAATTCTTTGTATTATCCTGATTAGGTGTCAGATCATAATTCGTTTTTTTACTGTGTTTGTTTGAGTGCATTTGTGAAGCATTTTGTGAAGATAAAAAATGCTTGTTTTCTTTTATAGACATCAGCTGATTTATCCAAAGTTCTTTATCTTGAGTTTGCGAAACGTAAACAATACATAACCAAATAACCAAAAGCCTATAAACGTGATGAAATAATGGATATTTGAACTTCTACATTTGCTATCCTGTAATACTATTTCTGGTTTTTAATACTGCTGCCTCTTTGTTGTATATGATCTTAAAGCAACATTGGTGATTGGCCCATTGCACTCTTCTTTGTTGTGTTGGAAACTTAAATCTCAGTTTCACTTACTGTTTTTTTCAGGAGTCTGAAACCAAGGATTTTGATGAATCTTTGGTTGGTTCAAAGATAAAAGTGTGGTGGCCAAAGGATCGCATGTAAGTACCAATGGTGTCTCCTCTAATTTTTTTAGGTGTCTTTGATGTATGGTATCATGATATTATGAACTTGAATTGTAGTGGACACATGGTATGCAGAAGTATAAGATTTTGAAAAAGCTCAAGATCATGGGCACCTCATTTAATTAGTGTCTTGTTCAAAGTCAGGACTAGGATTTGAAAAGTGATTTTGAAAAAGCTCAAGATCATGTGGATTGAGAGTTTTTGGACAAGCTCCATGGAAAGAAAGGTTTCTGGTGGAAGTGGAGATCTTGGATTTAAATTTGGGTTTGTACGGTGAAATATTCCATAACAACGAAAAACCGAGAAATAAGGTGGAGTTTTTCAACGGGTTAAAAAGGGGATTTCTTTCCCCTTTCTCTTCATATTAGTGATGGATATTCTTAGTAGATTACTTGCCACTGGTGTGGAAAGAGAGGGGCTATCAAGTGTTTTCAGGTGGGGGGAGAGAATCTTCACTTGTTATATCTGCAGTTTGCAGTTGATACTATTTTCTTTTGTTTTGGGGGGACTCATTTGTAATTATCAATCACATTCATTGTGTTTGAGCTTATTTGGGGTCTTAGGTCCTTGGCATCAATTGTGCATCTTATAAGTTGAACTCTTCTCTAGCTGCTCATGCAGTGGGTCTCTTCTGTTCTGCCTTGGGCTTCCTTTAGGCTGCAACCCTAGGTGGGTTTCCATCTTGGCTTTGTGAAAGGAGGGAAGTTGACTCTTATTCAATCCGTTCTAAGTAGATTCCTATTCATACCAGTGTTCAGGATTCTTATCTTTGTGTGTATGATCCTGTTTGGAGCTGGGTTCAACCCTAGTTGCAGACTTGTTGATTTTGGAAGATTTCTGTGTTAAGAAATCAGGGTAAAATTCTGTCTCATCCATTGAAATGATACCCATATGATTGATCTTGTGCCACAAAGAATCTGGGGTCAAGGGAAACGTGATGATCATTTGGTTGGGAGGCCAGTTTTCTTGTAAATGAAATGACTGATCCCAAACCCTCCCTGCATCAATATCTAGAAATTATTTCCTAGGTCACTAGACAAAACCCACTACCATCCTCCATGATCTCCCTCAACAATTTTCACACAGGCCTTCTGAGTTTGTTAACTACAGAAAAAAGAAGTTTTAACGTTCCCCTTACTCTATGTTCTACATTATGAGTTCTTTTTAGTCATGTTAGTTATTTCTCAATTCTTCAGTCGGTTGAAAGGTGAATGCTTTCTGCTTATTAATGACCACATTTTTCACATTAGTCCTTCCGGTGAATTATTATGATTAGTGAACGGTAGCCCTTGAACTCTGCTGAGTTTTCATTTTTTTTGTTCTGTTAATATCGCCATATTTCCATGGTTGAACAATTATGCTGACCCTTTAATTTCTTGTTATTTGTTGCATGACATCTCCTATCTCTTACAGGTTTTATGCAGGTGTAGTCGAATCTTTTGATCCTGGAAAAAGGAAGCACAAGGTAAGATATCATTTATGGAATCTTAGGTTGGTTTGTTCGTTTGTTCCTTCTTTGTTACTATGGCATGCATGCATGCATTTTAGTACATATACGTGTGTTGTATGTTATATACAGCTGTGCATATGCATATGCACATATGAATGTTTATGCATAGGTTTTTGGTATTTTTTACACGGGTCAATCTATGCAGGTTTTATACACGGATGGAGATGAAGAAATACTAAATCTTAAAAAGGAGAGATGGGAATATATTGACGACGACTCTGGATCTGAACGGGTAGGTGGCTGTGTGAATGTGTGTTTTGCTTGTCATCTAAGATTCTCTAACCTAAGGTTCAATTGTCTGACAACAGGAGGAAACAGCAGATCTAGTGAGATCAGAATCTGCAGCAGAGACGTATGTACTGCTGACTATATTAGTTTTCAATATTAATTCCCAAATATGGTATATTTGTGGTCTTCCTTTGTGGAAATAGTCGATCGTATAAAGTTAACATCGTGTACAAATTGCCACCTTTATTCGTCACTCAGGTAGATATGATGTGTGATGTGCAGTTAATAACTTAGACTATGTTAATAATCTTTGATGGTTCATATTTTACTTAACTAGGGATATATGGAGTTTCTTCAATCGGGTAGATATGATGTGTGATGTGCAGTTAATGTGCTCGATGATATGCTGATGTTGCATATCTATTCTGTTCTGATATCTTCTAGCCTTGTATTGTGGAAATATCTTTATAGTCAATTCAACACGAGTATGAAGCTTGTTTAAATTACCAAGAAATTTGGAACTTGGACTCTATTAGACTTTTGAAAACTTGTGATGCCTGTACTCATGCAATTAGTGATTTATGAATATATATGATCATGATATTGTAGGAATTCTCTCCTGGACATGTATGGATAGGGCTGTTGGTATTTGATCTTGTTTATATCAATTCTTTTATCTCTTGTTACAGACCTCAAAAGAAAAAGGCGAAACTAAATGCCAACGAGGCTGCTAAGCGAGGAAAGATGGACGTCTCACCGAAAAAGTTAGTGCTATTCCACAACTGTTCACTTTCTCAATAATGTTTCTTGATGTTTAATCGTTAAACTCAATTCTAGGGGTGGAGCGACTTCCTCCGGCAAATCCAAAGGTGTAGCTACAAAAACTAATCAGAGTAGTGGCAGCAAAGTTGAAGACAAGTCGAAAGAGAATACCCCTAAGGTTGGAAGACCTGCAAATGTAAGCAAATTCAAGGATCAAACCACTCCTAAAACTGTCAGCAAAGCTGGTAGCACAGGACCGAAAATTGTTGGCAAGTCGAAGAACGACGATGCTGAATCACACAAGACTAGCAAATTGAAGGATAATGAGACAACTACACCTACTGTTGTTGCAAAGTCCAAGCAAGACGTGTTGAAGACAGGGAAGTCCAAACAAGAGACTCCAAAAACTCCTGCAATTTCAAAGGGAAAGTCTACTACCAAAACAGGCGATAAATCTAATAGTGCCAATCTCTCCCCCAAGGTTAAGTTCACATCTTCAAAATCAAAAGAAAGTGGAGATTTGAAGAATTCTGCTGCTCTTGGGAAAACAATGGAGAATTCAAAGGGAAAGTCACTAAATTCATCCAATGATCAGGGCAGTGAATCTAAGCCGGGAAAGAAAAGAAGAATAGAATCAAAAGGTTGAATCACCATGTCTATTCCAAAAAGGTTGGAGTTTGTCTATTCTCGCCACGGTCTGCATTACATATTTGCAAATTCTACAATGAGTTCTTAGCAAACTTGCTCTGGATCTGATCTCATCTCATCTCATCTCGTCTCATTGGCATGTTTTCGAGAGATTGTCATATATTCTTAGTGTTAGGTAGGTTAGCAACAATTATAGGAGTATGCTAGAGTTCTCTTTGTAGTTGTTTGCCGCAATTCATGTCATCCTGTGGGAGGTAATAGTAGAGGATGTTAAGTTAGCTATATGTATTACTCTCTTGGCTTTTCTCAAACAAAGATTGGCTTACTAGAGAAACAAAGCCACAGATTCAGAACACAAAGGTCTTTCCTTTCTAGGCCCTTCTGTCTTCTTATCTCCTGTTTTACCACCGTCTTAACTCCCTAGAGGTGATTTTCAGAGTAATTGTTAACCTAACATCTGGTATTTGATTAATGCCTTTGGAAGCTTAACCTTGTGGAGCATTGTATAGCTTTTTTCGTGAGTTCGTCGTTAAATT
This sequence comes from Cucurbita pepo subsp. pepo, assembly GCF_002806865.2. Classification (NCBI taxonomy): domain Eukaryota; kingdom Viridiplantae; phylum Streptophyta; class Magnoliopsida; order Cucurbitales; family Cucurbitaceae; genus Cucurbita; species Cucurbita pepo. The sequence continues at coordinate 1,623,201 of NC_036648.1, read as the reverse complement.
TACATATAGACTTGCGCACGAATCTGTCGATCCTGAAATAGGTCATGAAAGGTTAAAGCTTTCTTATACTTCACTGAATTTGAAGGGGGGAAAAGTGTTGGAAGAAAGAAATGATTGGAAATGAAGATAGAATTATTAAATTTGCAATTTTGGGAAAGTTTGGTACTTGACTGAATTTGAAGGGTTGAATATGTTGTATTTTTTTACCAGATCTGGCATCATCAATGCATGTTGGACAACACACACAGTCCCCCACTGCCGTCGTCTTCTTGTGCTGTAATTTGCAGCTCTGTCTTCTGACCTCACCCTACTGCCCTTGTTTTTGTTTTTACCACTCACATTCAAACTTAGATCGTCAAAAGTGCTGTCCCCTACTGCTTCTTTCCACCCCCTAAACACCTATTCACCTCTTCAACTCTTGTCCTCTCTCCACCCAAGGCTCTTTTTCTCCACCGGATTTCTTTTCAATCTTCAACGTCACTCTCATTTAGATATGTACTTTCTCTATTTCTGGGTCCGATTCAGTCGCGAGCAATCTACGTTTGTGATCTTCGAAAGAACTACTTCGTTAGGATTAGAACATTACTACGATTCGACCAAACGTGCTGCAACCTAGAGATCACTAGGCAGAAAGTAGCATTTCTATTTCCAATGGTTTGAGCTTGAAACCGATACTTCGACGGCTAAGCCTCACTTATGCACTGAGATCTCCAAAGATTCTTAGCTCATTCAATTCCGTTGCAACCTAGTGATCACCAGGCAGAAAAGTAGCATTTCTGTTTCTAATGGTTTGAGCTTGAAAGTAGTACTTCGACGGCTAAGTCTCACTTATGCAATGTGATCTCCAGAGATTCTTAGCTCATTCAATTCCAGTGGCTCCACCCATACCACATATTTTTATATTCAAAATTAAAATTGATGAAACATTAATTCTTAGGAACAATTATTATATTGGTCAACGTTGAATACTCTAAGTGGATTCCATGAAGATATTGCACTTTCATTAATTCTATATTCCAAAAGTTAGTTATTAAAAAAAAAAATTCAATATTTGAATTACTACAAGCTTGAACGTTCTAGAATGTCTATACTAAAGAATCTAATTTTTTTTCGATATTCTCTTAATATACTGATCTCTTAGATTCCCATATCAAAGAAACTATCTCTCGACATCTGTATTATTCTTTTCGATTTCGTAGTTGCATGCAACTAAAATACCATATTATTTTAAAGAAAATAGAGAAAATAATAATTTAAAAAAATTAAATTGAAAAAGGAAGAATCATTGTCTCTAGAAACTTATTAAAAAAAAAAAAAAATATATATATATATATATTTACTGCCAGGTGGCCAGCAAGGACTCTTCCTTTTACTATATATTCTGCCCCCCCAATATGTGATGGGAATTTCTCCACAAAAAAAAAAAAAAAAAAAAAAAAAAAAAAAAAAAAAAAAAAAAAAAAAAAAAAAAAAAAAAAAAAAAAAAAAANAGAAAAATATATAAAAACTTTCAAATCAAATTTTTTAAATATAATTAATTTTAAAAAAAAAGAATATCCATTTCCAAACAAAAATCCCATAAATTTTATGTATTCCCTTTTTATCATTAAATCATTTAATATTAATATAAAATGCTTAGGTGAATTACCTTTATGATGTATTTTTAATTCTTTCTTTTTATATATTTTATATTTAATTTTAGCAATTTTTTACTACAGTAATTTGATTGGACAATTCATGTCATCCATTTAATTTACTTACTTAATTAATAGGTAATTTTTTCATATGGAATTGTTAAATTAAGGTAGTTGGATATGCGTAGCAATCACTGCCCCTTTAACAGCGTGGTCTCTGCTTCCCATAAAATCCTCTCTTTTTCCACTTTCTTCCCATTAATTTATTTACCTGACATTCTGAAATTTTCAGCCCCTTTTTATTTTCCCCATTTTTTTTAATTTATATATATATATATATATAAATCAACATTAATTTACTTAACTTCGTCAATGTAACGGTTAGTATAAAGTTTCGTATTTATTATTATTTTATATCCCATCTTTATTAAATTAAAATGTGGTCCCAGATGCTCATTTTTCACGGGCCTCCCACGTTAAGTTGACCCATTAATGTAAATATGTAAATATGTAAATGTATTTTTATGGGCGAATAAAACATCAATTATCATTTTTATTTTATATTTATATTTTTTTAATTATTATTATTTTTTAATTTGTGAAACGTTGTTGGTGTTTTCCAACTATACCTCTCATTCTCCAAGGGGACGACCGACATCTGGTGGTCCTACCTCAATGATAATGATCCTACGGTTGGGATTCACCCTATCTGCGAAGTCGGAATCTACGGTCAGGATTTATTCTCAGTCACGACACTCCGTACTCCGGCACGTACCCTCGACAATCATCTCTGTCCAATTAAAAACTGACACGTGAACGCACCGTTTTTATGATTACTCGGTTTCAATGCGAGCGGAATACTGGATTCCCCCCCCTCCGTTTTTTTCTTTTTTTTTCTTCTTTGCGTCCGGAAAGATCTCGATCCATTTTGTGTTTCTTTCGAAATAAAAACAAACTGCGAGTGGAGATTTTGATTTAAACGATAAGATTTGAAGCTCTTGGTTACTGCTCCTGGATCGGATTGGATCGATCTGATTTCTTCTTTTCTTTGTGCTAATCTGTTTGTTTTGATTCATCTGTTCGTATCGATTTTCTTCGTTCTTGCTCATGATTTTTCGTTCTTGTTGTGGATTCTCTTTGAGGAACGTTGCGATGCTCACCGTGGTCACGGCACTGTTTGATTTGTCTTTCAGAAGCTTTTAATTACGTGTTGTCGGCACTGTTACCGACGTCCTGCATGGAGGAGAGAGAATCGAGTTTTTTTTTTTTTTTTTTTTTTTTTTTTTTTTTTTTANTTCTTTAACAGCTTATTTATTTCGTACTGAACCTAAAAGCCCTAATTAATTTCCAGTACCTTCAGAAAATGTTTGTTCCTTCATGAAATGGTGTGTTGATGGTTTGGATTTTGAGCGGCTTTATGGTTTTTGATGCTCCGGATCTGTTCTCGCTTCGTCGTCTTCATCATTATATGATCTATCTCTCTCTCGTCTCTCTGCGGATTTCTATGTGTATACGTTTGTCTCCATTACACATGTGAAAGATTATTTACTGAAAATTATTTGTTTATCGTTCTTGATGGTGTTTTACTCTATAGGTAATCGTCCCTGGGACTTGGAATTTGACAGAAGAGAGTGAGCACCCAGAGGCACTTGGTATAAAGTGTATACTAATGCTTTTGCGTGCTCACTTCTCTCTCTGTCAGATTCGATAGATGGATCGGGCTCCGTAATTTTTTGCCATCGGTTTGCCGTTTTAGTTTCGCATTCTTTTTTGGACTTGGAATTGTATGTGTCTTTCATCCAGTGAATCGGATTTGCAGTTTTTTAGAGCGTGCCTTTTCATGTTGCTCACTGATCGGAGTTATCTGCGCGACCATGAAAATACCGTACAACGGGACCGCTCTCAATGTAGATATAGGTTGGTCCTCTCCCTATTGGTCTCTCTCTCCTCTCTCTCTCTATTCTTTTCCCTCTCGAGCAATAGTTTATGTTTCTCTTGTTATTTTTTTTTGGCATTTTTATTATGGCCTCTTTATCATTTGATGCACTAGTTTCTTAATATACGCATGCTTTGATTTGAATTCATGTCATCGGTTTCTGTTTTCTCCAAAAAAATTCCTAAAAGTATCGTTGATGATGAAGTTCACACTAGATAGCTTCTGTAGGTCATTTGAAAAAAACCCTATGTTACCTAGAAATTGAACGACGTTGATATTAGTCTACCAATGGATGGTTCATAAGGCGGAGAAGGAGAACCTCTAATCTAATTTCCGGTTCGTGTATTTTTTGTTTTCCTATGATTGAAATCTGATTCTCGGTTTCCCTTTCACTGCTATTATGGCTATTACGATCTCTCAATATATTAATTGATTGGAGATCTTGCTTTATCTATAATGTCATAATTTGCAAGATTACCAAACAATTTGCACTTAACTTCCTTGCTCTTTAGTATTTGTAGGAAATCATATTCGTTTATGCAACTTGTGTGGTGTATTTTACTCTTTTTCAATTGAATTTTAGACCTCTGCTCGCCGTAGTGCTAGAGATTGCTTCGATAGAATTAATTGCCCCATCACACAATACTTTTTCAATTTAACTTCCTCGAATATCTGATATCACCATGTACCACTCCCCTTCCCATGTATTAGAAATTGTAAGAATTTACTTGCTAGGTTGCATGTTTTCCTACTTGCATCTTGTAGGGTTAAGATTAAAATTTTAAGAAGCAAAATGTCAATTGATTGTTCTTGAATCTTTTTCTAATGAAGTTGCGTATCGTCGTACAGGTGTGAGGATAATGTAAAGATGTATGTGTTTAATTGAGCAGCTGTTCGCTTTAACAGGCTTCATTCTCTTTTTGCGAGTTAATGCTCGGGAATTTCCTTATTATCCGATGTTTACTGGGCATTTGGAGGTGACGTTTTTGCGCAATAATGTTCATTTCCGTTTTTGCGCAATAATTATTGATAGGACGTTGGAGAAAATGCTACATTATAGGGGTCATAATTTTCACGCCGATCAACGGAATTTAATGTGCTACACTTAGGTATCACAGTCTTGATTTCTTTTACCTTGCATTTGTAACTGCCGCGTCTGCTGCTGGATGCTGTGAAGAATATTTCGAATTTATTGCAATGTTTTAAAGCTAGGATTATTATAAATATATGATTTCGAATAAAGCTAATCAGTACGTGCCTTTCTATTAGATCTTAAATGCAATTGTGCTTTTCAAATCTTTTCTAGCCAGACCTATGTTGCCCTCCTAAGTAGTATATTAATAATTTTATGGAATTCTTCGAAATTAGTCAAGTTTCTCTCTAATTCAAGTTTATGGAGGAGGGTATCATTATCTTAATAATCAATAAGTGAAATATTTATTTTCAACCTGGGTTAGTGATAAGGGAAATCCTTTCACCTCGCTAGTTGAAGTTGATAGAAATTAATTTTGTGTTGATTTTTAAATAATTTTAATTTCTTTATTTTGAAATGTTCCTTCGTTATCTATGAGTGGTATCTTATTTGTTTTCCATAAAAAGAGTATCATTCTGTGTGTACTATAGTTTTACATTTTAGAGATTGCCTTTTAGTTTTGTCATTCCGTGTGTGTGTAGTGTAGATATCGTTTGTACAAATATTGTGTTGTGTGCCAGGTTACACATTCTTGCATCATGCGTGCATATAAGGGTATGATATCAATTATAGGAGTCGCTTGCTAAACTTGCAACTTCTATACTAGTTTTTATGTAGTTCATGGTTTCATTTTTTGTTCCTTGAATAACTTGATTACTTTTGACATTCATGCCGAGTTCATCAATTTGTAAGAACCTATCTTCATGCCAAGTCGAACCATGCCCATCTTAATTCCTTTTGCATATTCAGATGTTGCACATGTTTTGACACGAAAGTAGCGATGCATGATGACACTTTTTTCACACTTCACACTACCCTTCTTGATACTGTAAGGCCCTTCCATGCCTTCTAAACTTTTTCCGAATAATTTAATGTTGAATAGCTATATAATATGATGTCTCCCCCCTTTGCTTTCAGCCAAAATTCTCATCTTTCTGAGGTTTAATGCCCTCTTATTTTGCTATTACGGTGGACTTGTAGATGATGGAATTGGAAACTTGAGATAAGTGGAAGGAAGACCTTGAGCAGCTTAACAGGAAGAGGGCTGTATAGCCAAAACGCAGGGTGGACTTATTTGGTTCTTTATAAGACACTTCCCATGTTTTGTTGGAAATGTTCTAATTTTTTATGAATGTTTTTCTTTATTGTGGTCGGTACCAAAAATGACTGCATAGGATGTTCGGTGACAATCTACTTCCTGGGTTGCTGGGTCTGTTCTGAACGCACGGCCCGGTGGATTTAGGGCTTGCTGGGTCTGTTTTTAATGGATGTGCAGGACGAAACTTGGCCGGTTGGGTTCCTTTTTGGCGATCAGATCTCTTCAATATCTAATGGCAATTCCAAGAAAGTCTACGGTCTGTAGTAGACGCGCACAAGTAGACTAAATTCAAGTTCGTTGTATATGTTCATCATTTATGGGAATGTTCAAACTTTCCATATTATTTCTACAAAATAAACATGGAATTTTGGATATCCTAACCTTGGAAGTTTAAGAACGAGTGCAGTTGTGAACCCAGTCAACGTTCAACAATCCCTATTACATTATTTCAGGAATATCGGTAAACAATTATTACTTGAAAAAATCTGTTGGTGATTTTTTATTATAATTCAAGTACAATTTCTTGGTCTTTATTTTGTGTGTTCCAGTTTTGGGGAAATTCCAGACATTGTGATGACATGCGCAGCTTCGTTCATGGTAATGACATCATCCTTCCATCTCATAAGTTTTATGGCTTTTTTGAACGACTCATTGGGTCTTTTTCTTGGTCTTTTTTTTTTTCCTTGTAGTTTGTTCTTCCTATGCTACCTCCCCCTCGTCTACCTAAATTCGGACAACCAATTCCAAACTACTTGTTCCTTATTATATTGGTCAACTATGTCGTGGGTTGGTAATGTTGATGTCGTCATTATTGCCTCATTATTGTGACATCAGTTCTTTGTGTAGTTTCTTCCTTCTGTAAATATGATTATTACATTGCAAATAATTTAGATTGATAGTACGTTTAATAGATTTGATTATGAGTTGGGGTTGAGAAGATTAGGTTTGTGTAATTTGTGTTTATGTTTTTTTTATAAGATTTTGGCCTTGTGTAACGGACATTTGTCAATTTGTGACCTATTCCTTTGTCAAGTGTTGTCGAGTGCCCGTGTGCTCTAACAAAACCATAGAGGAGCATTGTCGGTGGGCGTCGATGATTCCTTGCTAATTGGTTCTGCTATTCTTGTAGAAGGTGATATGTTGGGGATCCACATGGCTTGTGCTCATTTTGGTGTCTGTGGGATCCATACATAAGGATCTCTCGTTAAGACATAGGGGTCACGAATATTATGCTCTTAGAAAAGATCAACAACCGAATGAGCACGAACCATGAGAGATGGGATATAGGGATATAATTTTTTTTTTTTTTATAGTTCGAACGATTTTTAGTTGAGAGATCAAATCGTAGACTTTTGATATGATAATTGATGGTATCCACTCATTTGAATGCATGGAAAAGAATGGAAAATGTGCATATTTGGTACAAGTATTTAAAAGCTATTTACATTTGGATATATTTTTTAAAAATATAAAATATTTTCATTCATAAACATGTTAATCCTTTTACTATTCCAAAATAATATACAAACTTGATTTTTGCTTTTAATTCATTGATTCGTATTGCTTCCAATATTTTATTAGAAGACATTTGTATTTGTATTTTATTTATTTATTATTATTATTATTATTATTTTTTTATTATTTTTTTTGCTTAGTCTGGTAGATGAGATTCAACACGTCTTCATGGAAATTTCTGAGAAATTCAAGGAAAACCAATATTTTCAAGAAAATAAAAAAAATGAAAACCATATTTTAAATAAAGAAATAAACGAATCTGTCTTCATCAAAGAAATTTCCTTGAAATTTCACTCAAGATGCTTTTGTCATTAGCTTTTAGACCTGAATATATATTTTTTAATTATGAAAATTTAATATAAATTCAAATTTTCATGCTCTATTTATGTACTAAAAATAAATATTTATTTAATTTTTATTTTGATCGCATTTTAAGGAAACGTTGCACATGGTACATTAAATTTATATCGATGATAAAAGTTATTAACATCATAATAATAATTATGCCATTATTTTTATAAAATATTATTAGCACCATTAATTAAAAAGAAATAAATAGATTGAGTAAACCACGCATCCATTTATCTTACCCTTTTCTAAATTTCAAATTTGCTTTGTATTTAAGAAAAAATAATAATAAATAAAAATATTATAAAATAATATATTGACGTAAGAATTCAATCTTCAAATAATTGCCCTAACAAAATTACCAAAAATCATTTCTCATTACATCAGCATAAAATAGTATAATTTAATTTAATTTATAAGTTTTCATATTTTTATTTATTTGATAATTTCATAAATTTTTTAATTTTGTATTTTTTGCTGACATATTCAAAAGTTTTTAAATAATTTATTTATTAAATTTATAAACTTTAAAAAATATCGAACAAAGTCAATGAATTATTAAACACCATTAAAAGTTTTAGTTTATAAACAAAATAAACATCCTTTTTTTTTCTTTCAAAATAAATCATTCTATTTAACATTATTTATTACATTATATTTATGTTAATTCTAAAGAAAATTATATATATGATTTAGAAAATTGTATAGGAATTAATTTAATTCAAATATTTGTTTAAAATAGAATTCATGGAGATTATGACGTCAAATTTACAATTTTTGAGATAATAAATACTTTTCATTTTTCTCTCTTTTTTTTTTCAACTATCATGAAAACGACCAACTCATCGTGTGCGATCCGTGTTTGGAGTGTGACAATACATTTTTAAAGTTTATAAATTATGAGTATGTCTTAATATTTTAATAGGTCAAACATTTTTTAGCGTCAACTTAATTATAATAAATTAAGCATAACAACATGTATTTTTCAACACTTATACCAATAGGTCGCTATTAAAGAACAATAATAAAAATAAGCAACTCTCTTAATACACTATATATGTACACATTAAGTTACATTGCTTCACCAACGGTACCGACTTAAGTACACGAATGAGTATAAATTGTGCTTGTACGAGACAACATATTTAAGTCATTGCCATTTTGTATTTGTCTAGAGGGAATTGGCAATTGAGAGAAACGTTGTTGTGAGACTTTGTAGTGTGAGAGTGTGAGAGATACACTTAACACTTTGGTTGTAGTGATTGGCTACCACCCGTGGATGTAGGGGAATTTCTTCTCTCCGAACACGTAAATCTTTCTATCTTTGTTTAATTTCTATTTGTGGGTGTGTGTGGCATTCGGTACAACAATTGGATATCAAAGCATTGAAGGTTGTACCATTTCGAGACAATAAAGTACACGAATGAGTATAAACTATGCTTGTACGAGATGACATATTTAAGTCGGGGAGCTCTGAAGCTACCGAATTTTTGCAACTCTTAGAATGTGTATGGCATATGCTTGAAATATCCTATTTTTAGTTTATTTTTTTTTTTTTTTTGAATATTATTATTATTATCAGATAAAATATATATTTATGTCCCTAACTTTAACATTACATCTATTTAATCCTTAAACTTTACAAACGGTATCAATTGATTCCTTTCCTTACGTTCCATTTGGGTTTGTATAATTAATAGAAAAAATATTAACAAAATACAATTATTCATCGAGATTTAGGATATTTATATATCTTTAAACACAATAATTAGGGTTTAGGCAGAAATCCTAATTTAAACGAGAAATGGAGGAAAAAGTAATTTAGGATATTTATATATCTTTAAACACAATAATTAGGGTTTCGAATCGGCAGAAATCCTAATTTAAACGAGAAACGGAGGAAAAAGTGAGTAAGTAGAGATTTCTCCCCTAAACGAAACGGGATAGGGGACGTAGAAATTATTAAGATGTTTTACATTAAAATTATATTAAAAATACATAAATTATTCCTTAAAAATATAAAATAATTATTAAAAATGGAAAAATAAAATAAAATTGAGAAGTATTTATAACAAATTTTAACAATTTTTGGCATATATTTAATTAAAAATAATAAATAAAAATCCTACGTCTGAAAACCACGTTGTAGTTGGAAAAAAAGAAATCGTCANATATTTAGTTTAGTTGCTAATTTAAATTAATTAGTATTTAAACCAAATTAAAATACTCAAAATTTTGAAAAACATTTAAGAAACAGTCATAAATTAAGAATATTGAATATTGATATTTTTATTTTATGAAATTTTCTTGAATATTGATTATTTCTTTTTTAAGCAAACAAATTGATTGTTTCAAATATAGGATTATATATAGTTTTTTCTTAAAAAAAAAAAA
>NC_036648.1:1595417-1612516 GCF_002806865.2 Cucurbita pepo subsp. pepo | reverse complement strand
AAAAAAAAAAAAAAAAGAATATTATTATTATTATCAGATAAAATATATATTTATGTCCCTAACTTTAACATTACATCTATTTAATCCTTAAACTTTACAAACGGTATCAATTGATTCCTTTCCTTACGTTCCATTTGGGTTTGTATAATTAATAGAAAAAATATTAACAAAATACAATTATTCATCGAGATTTAGGATATTTATATATCTTTAAACACAATAATTAGGGTTTAGGCAGAAATCCTAATTTAAACGAGAAATGGAGGAAAAAGTAATTTAGGATATTTATATATCTTTAAACACAATAATTAGGGTTTCGAATCGGCAGAAATCCTAATTTAAACGAGAAACGGAGGAAAAAGTGAGTAAGTAGAGATTTCTCCCCTAAACGAAACGGGATAGGGGACGTAGAAATTATTAAGATGTTTTACATTAAAATTATATTAAAAATACATAAATTATTCCTTAAAAATATAAAATAATTATTAAAAATGGAAAAATAAAATAAAATTGAGAAGTATTTATAACAAATTTTAACAATTTTTGGCATATATTTAATTAAAAATAATAAATAAAAATCCTACGTCTGAAAACCACGTTGTAGTTGGAAAAAAAGAAATCGTCATAAAAGAAAAAAAAAAATTATTTTCCACATAATCACGAAATCTGTTTTTTCCCGTATAAAAGAGGGCGCGCTCATGGCTCTATTCGTTCAGTCTAAGAAACTTGTTTCCCGGTTTGACAATTCCTCTGCGCTTGAAATTCTCCCTTCTTCTAGAATATGGAACCCTCAGCCACCATCAATACTTCTCTCGATCTGAATTTCAATCCTCCGCCGTACACCGATGACGAATCTCCGGCCACTTCTACTCTTACTCCACTTAAAGCAGAGGTCGGTTGTTGACAAATTTAATTAAACCTCTAATTTACTTTTCTAATCACAGCAATGAATACTTAAATCAGATCTTCATCATCTTACAGACACCGGCTGTTCTTGCCGAAAAGTTGAATCGGATGAGTTCGGAGAATCAGAAGCTAAATCAGATGCTAGGACGCGTCGTTGAGAATTACAGTCTTCTGCAAAATCAGGTGATCCGTTTGATGTTCAAATCGAGGAAGCGAAAGGCAGGTTGCGATAGTTGCAACTTCAATCGGAACGGATCTGATCAATATTGTGGCTGCTGTAGCGACGATGATTCGTGTTATAAGAGACCTAGAGAAAGCAGTAAGCCGAAGGTCATGAGAGTTTTGGTTTCGACGCCAGTTTCCGATTCCAGCCTGGTACGTAACAAATGCAATACGCATTTTAGTTTCACGATTATTCGATTTAGAAAATTTTCGCGTCCGTGTTTTCTGTTATGATTTTATTTGATTTTGTTGTGAAGAAACTGACATGGAATCATTAGTTGCGTCCGTTTCTTGCTTTTGTCAGAATAATTTCGTGATAGTGGAACTCTATGTAGTTTGACGTGAAAATTTATGCGGATTTGAAAAAGAGTATTAATTCTAAATTTGTAGGTTGTGAAGGATGGATATCAATGGAGGAAATATGGTCAAAAAGTCACTAAAGACAACCCCTCCCCTAGAGCTTACTATAAATGCTCATTTGCTCCTAGTTGCCCGGTGAAAAGAAAGGTAATTTCCTCGAACTTTCTTCTGTCGCCTTATACGTTTCAATCAACCTATTTTTCTTCTCTCATTAATTTTTCAACTCTTTTGCACTGTATTGTATTCCATACTATTTAGATTTCTTTCCATAAAATCCACAAAAATCGCTGCTCTAATACTCTTACCAACTAATAGATCGGCTCAGTTCATAGTTTGATAACAATATCGTTAAATGATTAAATAACAAAAATTCGATAAAAAATCAAAAGGTTATCAAACTCATCAGAACTTGTGAGGAGGAATTTGTTTTGGATAGTCATAATCTCCTTTCTTTGTCTGTCTTTTTTTTTTTTTTTTTTTTTTGNCAAAGAAGTGTTGAAGATCCATCCTATTTAGTGGCCACTTATGAAGGAGAGCACAATCACCCGAAACCTAATTCTGGAATTGAGTATCAATTGGTTGGACCAATTCAGTTGGGTTCAAATCTAGATTCTTCTGTTTCATCACCCTCCTCCTCAGTCGTCAAAGGTCCATCAATAATGCCTTCCGTTGTAACCTATGATTATTTATCCAAATCCCCATCAACGACGACCACTGTGAAAGCTTCAGTTCCAGAACTTGAAACACCCCCAGCTTCTTCATCAACCCAAACTATTCTAGTTCAACAAATGGCTTCCCTTTTGACCAGAGACCCAAACTTCACCAGAGCCCTTGCCACTGCCATTACTGGAACCATGGTCGATAAAGAAATCTGGCGATAATAATTATGATTTGTTGGCATATAATCCTCAGCATACTATATTTAATGAACACTGAAATAAAAGATTCAATTCTTCCCTCTTTTAGCCAGGATTGAAACTTGAGGTGGCTATGGTGAAAAATTGGCATTAGGTTTGATGAGGGGCTGTCTGTATCGAGCCGTAAAATCAAACCCTTCCTCTTCTCATCAACTTATTTTGTTAGGATCTTGATTTTTTTTATGTATATTGGCCCATTTTTGTTGATATTCCCACTAATAATATATCCTATTTCGTTTTATTTTATGTTTGATTGGATCCATACCTATCCCAAGTTTGCATCACCATGAAACCCATTCGTTAGTAATCTTGATCCTCCACGATAGTATGATAGACTTTGCTTTTGGTTTTCACGAAAGACTTCGTGCCAACAGAGATAATGTTTCTTACTTATGATCTTTCTCCTCTCCTAACAATCCTCGATTCAAATAAAGATTTAAATTAAAGAAAAGACAATAAATATGTATTGGAAAGGACAAAGAGGAAGAAAACTTGGGATTGAAAAGGTAATCCAAAGAGGCTTTTCATTACATTGAAAAGTGGACGAATATCAATTCCCAAAAAAAAAAAAAAAAAAAAAAAAAAAAAAAAAAAANAGCTACTGGGCAGTGACCAGTGGGAACAGTGAGAAAAATAAAAAAAATAATAAAAAAAATTAGTCAGGCGGGCGTCGGCCGGCGTGGGAAAGCGGGCACCGCGTAAGCACAGACCGACTCAGCGCCGGAAAAGTTGACAAAAGAAGAAACCCTAATTAAAAAAAGAGGTTAAAACAGCCGATTTGTGTTCATATAGAGCACTGACTTGCAGGCGACTGAAAGTTATGGGCTAATAATCTGTGTCATAAAATAAAAATAATTGAAATAAAAAGGAAGTCTTGGTCTTCGGATTTTTTATAAATTTATTTAATTGTTTCTTAATCCCCACGAAATAATGGTTGAGACCAGTCTTCATTTTATCCCCATTGTCTTGTTGAGAAAGTTCCTCAAGACTTCCTGTTGAAGAAATCATAATTTGACCCCACAACCAACTTCATCTCCTCTCTATAACCACTTTTCTCTTTGGCTAGTTTTTTTTTTTCTTTTAATTTTTTTTTTTAAGTTCTAGAAAGATTTGAATATCTCACGTCTTATTAATGTGTTTACATTCATAGATATGATAAATTTATGTTTGGTTTTTGAATTTATTGGATCTCAAACTTACGTGCTAAGCTATATCTTTTACATATTTGGTATAGATTTTAGTTTCATAGGATAGATTAAATTATAAATTTAGTTTATAAATTTTGAATTTGGTTATATCGTTTCGCTCTTAACTTTAAAAACTATAATAAATTTTGATATTCTTAAAATTCGCATATTTAATTGACACAAAATTAAAACGATAAAATTTTATTAGGTTTCAAAGTTCAGAGACTAAGTTTATAATAGGGGTGGGTTAAATGACGAGAGAACCCAACCAACCTAGATTACTCGACCCAAACTATAAAATTTGGTTGAATTATGTTTTTTGGGTTTGGATTAGGTTAATTTTTTTTTTTAATATATGGAAGATAAATATGATTTTTAAATAAATAAATAAAAGAATAGATTAACCACCTAACAAAAAAACTAGGGAGTTGGGTTGGGTTGAGCTGTAATAAACTCAGTTGAAATTATTGGGATCACCAATCTAACTCTAGGAGTTGATTTAGTAAAATTTTCGACCTAATCCAACTCAACTCATGCACACCCCTAGCTCGTAATCAAAATTCATGATTGTGTTAATGAAACAAATAACGTAGTAGGGCATCTTGTAACTAAAAAAAATAATAAAAAAAATAAAAAGAAATTTCAAAATAAAATCCCCAACTTTGTCATGATTGAAAAAGAAAACCTTATCCAAGCTGGGGCCACGTGTCCGCGACGTGGATTTATTATCTTTTAAATATTCAAATTCAATGGAGAATATTAATTCTCACAGGAATCAAAAACGAATTTTGATTGGTGCATGGATTTTTAATTTGGATTTGTTGGTATCTGATAATAAGTACATTTATTGTACGATTGACGTGGACAACCGTTGACGTGGAATTTTTGTTCCTAACCTTATTTTCCTCCTTTCTTAGCTTTTTTTTTCCCTAATTATTGCATTTTGTTTTTATTCCATTACTATTTTTAGCTTATAATTTTATTAATTGGTTGTTGCATCTATTAAAATTAATAAATATAACGATAATATTTTCTTGCTCAGAGTTTTAGATATAATAATCAAGAGAAAAACGGTAAGTATAATATAAAATATGTTATATCTCATTTCACATCTAAGTCGATTGGGATGATAGAAAAATATTATATTGATGTGATTGATAATGAACAAAGCTTAAGCTTAGAGTCTACTTTGACAATAAGCCACTTGACTTGTTTGGTTGAATAATCAAATCCTTTTACATCAACTCTCCTCCCATTTCTTTGTCCTTTTATGTGGAAAAAATGCTTTCTTTTAGGATTTTTTACAAGATAATCATGCTGTCTATTTGATGAGAAATTGACGTAGAAATCGTGAAGGATACATGCATTAACGAGGCAATTGTGGAAATTGAGGTTTGTTAGCTTTGTAGAGCTCATCGAAACATTGTGAAATCTCATATCGGTTGGAGAGGGGAGAACAAAACATACCTTATAAGGGTGTAGAAACCTCTCCCTAATAGACTCGTTTTAAAACCGCGAGGCTGATGGCGATACGTAATTGGTCAAAACAGACAATATCTATTAACAGTGGGATTTGTGTTGTTACACTATTACTCTCCTAAAGAGTATAGTTATAGTCGAGGAAGCAGTAATTTACTTTTCTTGGTTGAAATAGACTCGATAATTCTTTAGAATTTACTTAAAGGTCGAGAGCGTTTCAATAATGACCATGAACGGTCGTGTGACAAAAAGAGATAAAGGGTCGAAACTCAGTCATGTGGCATTAGGCCCAATATAGAATATAGAATAAACCCAAATTTAATTGATAAGGCCCATAAATAAGTCAAGCTTTAATGGGCTAGGCCCAAATAAACGGGTCATGCGGCATTAGGCCCAAAATAGAAATATAAAATAAACCCAAATTTAATTGGTCAGGCCCATAAATAAGTCAAGCTTTAATGGGCTAGGCCCAAATAAACGGGTCATGCGGCATTAGGCCCAAAATAGATAAAATAAACCCAAATTTAATTGATCAGGCCCATAAATAAGTCGAGCTTTGATGGGTTAGGCCCAAATAAACCTAGCCCAGGCCCAAAGTTTAATTTTTGTTCTTCAAACTTTTAAATATGATTTTTTTTTCTTTTTTTTTTAATATAAATTTTGGTATTATATAAGTTGGTTAGTTTTAATTTTATTATTAAACAAAATCTTTTTAAAAAAAATATATATTTTTAAAAAATATATCAAAATAGAATTATATAAAGGGCGGAGTGATTCTTGCGAAAATGCTGCCGCCATATCTAAATTCTAATTCCTAAATACAAATAAATCTCTTCTTCATCTTCCTCTGGTTTTGTACGGAATTCTTCAATGTCGGACGAAGAGCATCAATTCGAGTCGAAGGCCGACGCCGGAGCCTCCAAGACCTTCCCTCAGCAGGCCGGAACCATCCGCAAGAATGGTTACCTTGTCATCAAGGGCCGTCCTTGTAAGGTATCCCATTACAATTTTCTCTCTTTTTATTTAATGGAAGGAATTGATTCCTTCTTTTCTCTGAAATCACAATTGCTATGGTTCCGGTTCTACTTTTTAGATAAAATGCTGGTTTCGATTATTGTTGGTTTAATGCCAAATTGTTGCTGCCGCGCTCCTAGATTTACGAATATGCATTGTGTAAATAAGAGAGTAGTGGAGTTTTTTAGGTTGAAATTAGGTTTTAATCACTGTTCTTGCCTGTTTGTTTTCAGTAGTTTCCTGTATGATTTAGGCATTTAAAGATGTAATCATTAACCTTTTGTTTGAGTTGTCTTTTATTATATGGTTCAACGAATTAATAGTCACTTTTCTTAGGATTTCTTTTAAGGATTTTTGAGTTCTACTGACTTCACTTTTATAAGCTTTTGCAATTAACATTCTCAAAAATCTACTACTGATTGGACAGTTCTTAAATAGATTTGATCCTAAATCTCCAACAATAAGGGTTCTAAATGTTATTTTGGTTCAGAGAGACTATCTGATCCTCTTTTTTTTTGTTACTATTGCATTGTTATGGTGTTTTTACAATTGAATCGCTATGATTTATCATGCATCACTCCCATATTGCTGGATCTAAATGGGTCTCTTTCCATACATTGTTAGAGCATTACAAAAAACTCGTCTCCAATTCTACTTATTATTTGTTCATTCAAGAGGCAGGGTTTGACAAGTTCTCTTCATGTGCTACCAAAGGAATTCCCAATTGGCATAACTGTTTAGGTGCTTTGATCTTTATATTACTCATTTTAATGATATTATGTTAAAGTAGGTAGTTGAGGTTTCTACGTCCAAGACTGGAAAGCATGGACATGCTAAATGTCACTTTGTGGCAATTGATATATTCACCACCAAAAAACTTGAAGATATTGTTCCATCGTCCCACAACTGTGATGTGAGTACCCCATTTATCTTGTTTGCTAGCAGTTCTCCTTATTTCTTTGCTTTTTGGTGTGTTTTTAAATGTTGGGTTTGCATAGCTTTTCTGTCTCACATTCTCCCCTTCCCCTCTATAGGTTCCTGAGGTTACTCGTACCGATTATCAGCTTATCGACATCTCTGAAGATGGATTTGTGAGTTTCTTCCTAATTATTTTGCTATTTGAGTACGAAAATTTAGGTTGACAATGGAATTCATGACATTTTTATGTTCATTCCAACTTGGTGGACATCATAGGTCTTTAACTTAAATACTGAATAGATTCATTTCTTACTGAAAATATTATACTTAACAGAGATTTTCCTGTACCAATATATGATGAGTTCATATCTTACATGAAGCAGTTTGATCTTTACTTGGGTTAACAATGGAATGGTTAACAAGAAAAAATAAATTGAAGAGTTGAAGGCACATGAACAAGTAACTAATCAAGACTCATAGATTACCTTGTGATGTTAAATTGTTGATTGATATCAATAGGTTGTCTGCTTTGTGCGGTACTCTGCAAGTCTGAAGTGTTAGTATTGTAGGTTACGACGTCGTGTTGGATATACTTCAATGCAATGATTGACCCACTGAAATCTGGTTTGTTGTTAGGTGAGCCTCTTGACTGACAATGGAAGCACAAAGGATGATTTGAGGCTTCCTACGGATGATAGTTTACTTACTCAGGTAAGGCTCTGCACATACTTATTCTCCTAAATACACAAAACCACATGTTTACAAAGGCGTTTCATGCATCTGTTTCAGATTAAAGATGGGTTTGCAGAAGGAAAGGACCTTGTTGTGAGTGTCATGTCAGCCATGGGAGAGGAACAAATCTGTGGCTTGAAGGATATTGGCCCAAAGAGTTAGCAAGTCTTCCCTTAAGTTTTAGTTGAGGATATTTATTCTTTTTGAATTTTGGGATGTTTTTCTTTTTGTAGGAAGTTGTTTAATATTCTCTGAACAAATGGACATAGATTTTCATAAGTAGAAAGTATAGGGAGTTTCATAACTTTGTGAACTTTTTTCTCTCTATTGTCATTCTTTTAACCTTAAACGGTGTGAGATCTTACGTCGGTTGGAAAAGGGAACGAATATTTTCTATAAGTGGGTGAAAACCTCTCACTAGTAGATGCTTTTTAAAACCGTGAGACTAACAGCAATATGTGACGAGCTAAAGCGGATAATATCTGTAAGCAGTGAGCTTGAGTTGTTACAAATGGTATCACCGGACAACTTCTAAGGGGATGTATTGTAAGATCCCATATTAGTTGGAGAAAGTAAGAAACATTCTTTATAAGAATGTGAAAATCTTTCTCTAGTAAGGCTGATGGTGAAAATCTTCCTCTGCAGCTTCTGGCTATGGGGCCGAACAAGAGATTTGAATGAACATAGATTTACATATAAAGCACAAATACAATGATTTTAACAGTTCTACAAATGGCATTTAAATATCTCATCTACCATTTTTCCTCAGAAAAGAAATTGATTAGAAAACCATTACAATATAACATCCTATCACCCTCTACATTTTGGCTGCAACAGCTTTATCCATAATCTAAGATATTGAGTGCCGCCTCTGTCTTGTATACGTACCAGAAGACTTCATATGCACAGGAACCACTGAAGTTGGACTCTGAGAACTCCCCGACGTTTCGGGACTCCGACCTTCCCCATGACCTTTACCTACGATCCATAACTTATCGAAAATTCTCCTCGACCTTGAAGGCAACAGCTTCATTCCACTTCTACTGTTCTTGCTGCTCTTCTTAGCCAACTGAGTTTTCTGAATGTCTTCATTTATCGTCATGTGCCCCACATTGTGTTTTAGGGACTTGCTGTTGTCCAACTCCTTCGGGCATTCTTCGTCTATGCTCGTCATTGCACTCGACGAGTCTCGAGAGTTGTTGTTGTTGTTTTGTGCTTCGACACCAGCTGAGACTCTAACCTGTTCAAAGAAGAGAACTTGAACGACAACTCTAAGTGGGAGCCGTTCATTCTGCGCTGCATGCATCGACGCCTCCGTTGTAAGTTTCTTGACATCAATCAGACCACATATCTTCCTCTTATCAGCTTTTGTCAAATTTGGGTGAACCTGGAAAAAGCATGCGAAGGTGTTAACCATACTTACATAAAGACTCAAGGTTGCTACTTCACAATTTCGGAGCATATAGACTTGAATGTGTTACGCTCAAAACAAAATACGTCGATCGCTTCGGTTATGGAATCGGCTAAAGTGCACACCATGTTATTTTAACAACTTCATACAGCAATATAAACGGTTGTGAAAACTCTACGTTGCGTACCTTAAGATAAATGTCGATTGCTTTATATAATCTATCATGTATTGGCCTTGCAAATTCAGGAATCGACTGTGACAAGTCGATGAACCTAGCGAGTAAGAGACTCGGGTCATCTGCAATTTCAGCAAGATACTCGTCAATCAATTTAGCTACATTCAATGAGGACCCATGCCCCAGTAAAAGATTATCAGCTCCTTTCTCGCTCCGCTCGATATCATCCGAATCTCGGTTGAACTTATGATGAACAAAATACTGATTCACAATCCTATGAACCAAGTCAACATCATATCTTGTAATCTGGGGAGATTGTGCAAGAATCAATAAATCTTTGACTGAAGCCTCATGTAGCTTCAAGCTAATTCTCTTCACCAAATCTTCCCTCGATGCATCATCGGCTCCAACCAAAATGGCAACCTTCATGAGTTTGAGCAAGAAACCGCATGAGCAACCTGTGGTTCTGTCGGATGGCAATAAGCAAATGATTGTTTCAATGAGAGACCTGTTCCTCTTAATATGGGCATCAGAGGCCAAAGCATTTACAGTGTCTGGTAGCCATCTAACAGCATAAGTTTTAAGCGCCTCCCCAATTACAGAACCGTCCATTCTTCCCTTTGATTTCACAGCAATCATAACACGCCTATATAGATCAATCTCTAGCTCACAAACATCTTCAACCCACCAGTCGTTTGGTACACAGTCAATTTTCTTTTGACCCTTCATTCCATCATCTACAATTCTATCTACCTCTGCAAGTTTCCTGTTATATGTGTAAGACCATGTGATATTTGCAGGGTCCACAGAAGTTTTCGAGGCAATCGAATCGATACATCTCCCTACAATATTCAAATCTTCAGACCATGGAAGAAGAGATTTGGATGTTTGGAGCACAATGATGGAGTCTTTCCAACTACGAAAGATGCTAGAGTTTAGGAACACCTCGATCTTGAATACAAGGTTTCCTTTTTCGATATCCTCGGTCATTTCGAGGAATTCAGCAGCACAACGAGCAGCCACAACATTATAGGCATTAAGAGTAACAGTGATTCCATAGCAAAACTTTGCACATATTTCAAATGCCTTAGGTCCACCAGGAAAATCAATCAAATGAATTTCTTCGGAATTCTCCTCATTGGCTTTTGATACTAGTTTTTGCAAGCAATTGCTCTTGGACAACAGAGGAAACTGTAGACAGAAAAACTCAAACTTCTGAGATAACTTGATTAGGCTTTTATCATATATGTTAACAGTAACAGAAACAAAAAAGTAATCAACTTTCTGTCAGTCTAAGAGGATGCCAAATCCACCGATACAACAAAGAACATCGTACCTTATGAACACGAAACTTTACTTCACCGACAAAAATGGTAACGTCCGTGGGCAATTCTGATGAAACATACCTGAACAAAGTAAATTATGGAAGAAACAATGAAGACAAATCAGAGACGAAAAACATAATTTGGAATGATTGATAGAAGGTCATCTGAAGAAAATTATTTGAAAATCAAAAAATAAAGCAGCCAAAACAGTGGGTAGCTACAATCACTTAGTTAATACATTGAATGTATAGATTTAAATTCTTCCAACAACAGTATAACTGCTCCTATCATATCAATCAATTAAAGAATGGCGGCTGAATTAGTCATCCTGAAGCGTTCAAGGTTTAGTTGCTATTATTGCATGGGTAAAAACAAATGGAGTCCATGCATTGGGAAAGCCTTTTTCATTGATGCCAGGACAGTCAAATGTCAAGAAAGAGACATGGCACTGAAAAGAAAGTTTGGGCACCTCTGTTTGAGAGCTCAAATTATCCCAAAATACTAAAAAACGTAACAAGGCTGTCAAAATTTCAGAAGCAAACATGGAGTGAACTCTAACAAAGTTCTTTCATCCGGTTGAAAAAGGATACGGATATCATTGCATACTAACAAAAACAAACAGACAAACCATTAGTCTAGCACCATCTTAGCCTGACCAGCTGACAAAGGAATGATCGACAAGGCACAAGCGTACATGCAGGAGGCCATATGATAACAGGGTATTCTGCATGTAATCTAATATGCCAAAGACAATAATTGTTCGGAATCCATTTCTAATATTTGAACCCACGAAAAATAAAGGGAATGGATCAACTTGTGAGATTTCATATCAGCTAGAGAGGGGAACTAAATATTTCTCATGAGGATGTGAAAACTTCTCTCCGATAGACACATTTAAAAACCTTGATATAAAGTCTGGAAAACGAAAAAAGAATAACATCGGCTAGCGGTAGTGGGTTTTCGCTGTTACAAATGGTATTAGAGCCAAACTCCAAAGATGTGGAAACCTCTATCTAACATAAACGTTTTAAAACCTTGAAAAAAAATAAAAGTCCAAAAACAACAATAATTGTGGCTGGCTCCCGCGGTTACCGTTAAAGAAATCAAGGGCTAACAAGTGGTGCAGATGGTCCATGATGAAAGAGAAGATGGGTTATAGATAACCCAAAGGAAAAAGATTACACGAACCACCGAACTCAACAAGAAGACGACAACACACGAGTGGACCACCATCTCTGATGTCGTGGAAAGAATTCCAGTTGCCTCCAATTTCGCTTGCAAAACTAAATATTAGCATCGAACCAACTAATAAAATGAAAACCCCGCATAGAATTTTATCGTATTGATCCAATTATTGACACCGATATTTCTTTTTCCTCTAAAAGCATATGTTAGTGCACCAAAAACAGAGTAGCGGGTCAAGTCATCTATGAACAGCTTCATGAAGATTCACAAGTTTTAATATAGATAAGGAAACACTTAATTACTAGAACTGACAGACAAGAAAATACACATTTAATGAATAAGAAAGACTTGGGACAAGGGGAGAACAGTAAAGTCGAGCGAAATGAAACCAGAATGAAAAACATTCGAGGGTTTGAGCTTGACAATACGACAATTTCAGAATGAAAGCGAACGGCAGTCACGATTTGAGATTCTAAGTGCAGAGTGGAAAAGAAAATGTTGCTACTAAAATGCGGATATGAAACGAAGAATTGAAGTAGGTGCTCACCGAGTGGTTTTTCCATCGGCTAGAAAAGCGTCCGGTTTCGATCCCAACTTCATGAACTTCATCTTTGATGATAATATAACGAAACAAACGCTGCAGAAAAACACAGAAACACGACTCCTCTGTTTTCCTTTAACTTCGTTCACGCCATCAATCTCCTTCCGCTACTGCTAGACAAGTTGTGGGACTTACCCAGTCGAGCAATGACAGGCCCGAAACAAATTCAGTGTAAGAACCTCAAGCCTATAATAGAAATGGCGGATTTTCAGAGATTTCCTCCGTCGATAGCACGTTACTACCTGAGAATCATAATAGACATTAGCGCGAGAGAAATGCTCGATTTGAACCAATGTCTCGGTTATCGTGTCCATCAATTACCTTGTATGCATTATGATGACATTGCTGACGCTCGTTTAACTCAAAACAGAGAGATCATTTCATTATTCACAAAAGAAAATAGCGTTTAGGAGGAAAATGGGGGGAAACATCAAACTAGAAGAAAGAGAAGTTCCTCTGGCGAAGAACTTGCACAGAAAAAATGGCGTCAGGAGGAAAGGAATGGGAAAGTGGATCGAATTATGTCGTTCGGTTCGAAATAAAAAAACTCACAAGAACTAATAGTAGCAGGCGAGTAGCAGCATTGCAGACATAGAAATAGACCTCTTCTTCTTCTTCTCCGCTCTGTAACTGGAAAAAACCATCATAAATTGCAGCCGCCTTTGCTTTAATTCATCTTGATTCGGTGAAGATCTTCAAAAAAAAGGCGCAAATCTCAAAGACTCTGCAGTATCAAATCATGAACAATTCCCTGTTTCATCCCCCGATTTTTCCATCAAACCAAATTTTGAAAATGCAAGGAAATTTAGAAGAGAATATTAGAGAAAGAAATTCGTGTTCGTTTTTCGCGGAGTTCTTCGCGCGTTCCACTCAAGCTCTGTTAGTGTGTGTGTATGGCAGAATAGGGCACTGTATCACCGCTTATGACGTTAAAGCACGCCACCTCCCCATGGACGATTTTACCCCTAATCGTTATCTTTATTCCCGGTTTTGTCCTCGTTTATCATCCAGCTGGCGTTTCTTCATCACGCGCCTCTAGGGATTATTTACAGTCTTAACTTTTGACTTATTGACTGGACCCCACTCCCCTGGCTCATTTTTTAATTGTCTACGTGGCTGTGATGCAGCCAGCTAGGTAGGGCAATATTGCGCTACGCTGCTCTATTTCCTACGATTCAATTATAGCATCCCACGTGGCACCCTCTTCCATGGGTCAGTAAATTTTGACCCAATTCATTTTCCCGTGAAAAGTAATTATTATGAGTTAAATTTTTTTTTAATGGGTTGGTAAAAAGAAATAACTCCCTTTCTCAGCGCCGTAGTACAGGGGTGAAATGGGTCCCACATGGCTCCGACGTGGAAATTAACTTTTATAAAATATATATATATATAATTGGATTATGCAAAGCCCATAATTGGTAGTGAAAGCCACTCAGATTTCACACATCTACTTCGCTTTGCAAAAAGCTCAAAATATAATATTCAACAAATAATTAATTAATTAACATTAAATAAAATAAATCGAAAAAAAAAAAAAAAAAAACAATGTTTGAGAGCGCCGACAGATTTTGAGGAAAACCACTGTAAAGTATGTTGGTTTCCACAAAAATCGGTACAATTTTTCATTTCCATCTTTACCCTTTCCGCTCATGCAACCCAACTAATAATCATTTTACTTTTAATTATCAATTTTAAATTATATTTATATTTATATTTAAGAGCATACAATAATTAATTTATTCTATAAATTTAGAGCCCTATTTTATAATTAGTTTTAAATTTAAATAGGAATAACAAAAATTAAAAAAATTATAATAAGAAATGGACAAGAGACATTAAAATTAAAATTTTTGACGACATATATATATCCATCAACCACGACCACACAAGAGGAAAGGTACAAAATCTCAATGTTTGAGATAAGCAAAATGTGGCCTATAGTGTTAGCGTTATTGGTGGAATTGTTACGAGTAATTTCAAAATTCTCGGAGATACGAGACATAAATAAAGTTAAGGATTCCGTCATTATTAAAATTAGGTTAAATGGTTAAAAATATCCCTAAATTTTTAAATTTTTCAATAATGTTTTTAAATATTTTAATTTTTTAAAAAAATTTCATAAATACGGATAAATGTGTTTTTAAATATTTAAAAAAAATTGAAATACATGAAATTTTTTAAAACTCTTGGGTATTTTTTAAATAAATTATTAACCATTTTTATCGTAATAGTTTTTTAATATATTTTTTTGTTTAAGATATTATTAAAAAAAATTAAAATTTATGAATATTTTTTTAAAATAAAGTGGAAAGTACAAAGTTGGATAATTTTAATAATATTTTTATTAATTTAATTAATTGGAGGTTGCAATTTGCATGCAATAAATAAAAAGGTGAGGAAAGTGTAAGCATTAAATTGGACAACAACTTCCATGCAAATCGGTCCCAATTCTATTCCATCCAATGGGGTCCCTCTTATGGGTAGGGGACCATTTACCTTTTTATTTATTTATTTATTTTAAATAATAAAGAAAAAAAAAAAAAAAAAAAAAACAAAAAAAAAAAAAAAAAAAAAAAANGTGGAAAGAATTCCAGTTGCCTCCAATTTCGCTTGCAAAACTAAATATTAGCATCGAACCAACTAATAAAATGAAAACCCCGCATAGAATTTTATCGTATTGATCCAATTATTGACACCGATATTTCTTTTTCCTCTAAAAGCATATGTTAGTGCACCAAAAACAGAGTAGCGGGTCAAGTCATCTATGAACAGCTTCATGAAGATTCACAAGTTTTAATATAGATAAGGAAACACTTAATTACTAGAACTGACAGACAAGAAAATACACATTTAATGAATAAGAAAGACTTGGGACAAGGGGAGAACAGTAAAGTCGAGCGAAATGAAACCAGAATGAAAAACATTCGAGGGTTTGAGCTTGACAATACGACAATTTCAGAATGAAAGCGAACGGCAGTCACGATTTGAGATTCTAAGTGCAGAGTGGAAAAGAAAATGTTGCTACTAAAATGCGGATATGAAACGAAGAATTGAAGTAGGTGCTCACCGAGTGGTTTTTCCATCGGCTAGAAAAGCGTCCGGTTTCGATCCCAACTTCATGAACTTCATCTTTGATGATAATATAACGAAACAAACGCTGCAGAAAAACACAGAAACACGACTCCTCTGTTTTCCTTTAACTTCGTTCACGCCATCAATCTCCTTCCGCTACTGCTAGACAAGTTGTGGGACTTACCCAGTCGAGCAATGACAGGCCCGAAACAAATTCAGTGTAAGAACCTCAAGCCTATAATAGAAATGGCGGATTTTCAGAGATTTCCTCCGTCGATAGCACGTTACTACCTGAGAATCATAATAGACATTAGCGCGAGAGAAATGCTCGATTTGAACCAATGTCTCGGTTATCGTGTCCATCAATTACCTTGTATGCATTATGATGACATTGCTGACGCTCGTTTAACTCAAAACAGAGAGATCATTTCATTATTCACAAAAGAAAATAGCGTTTAGGAGGAAAATGGGGGGAAACATCAAACTAGAAGAAAGAGAAGTTCCTCTGGCGAAGAACTTGCACAGAAAAAATGGCGTCAGGAGGAAAGGAATGGGAAAGTGGATCGAATTATGTCGTTCGGTTCGAAATAAAAAAACTCACAAGAACTAATAGTAGCAGGCGAGTAGCAGCATTGCAGACATAGAAATAGACCTCTTCTTCTTCTTCTCCGCTCTGTAACTGGAAAAAACCATCATAAATTGCAGCCGCCTTTGCTTTAATTCATCTTGATTCGGTGAAGATCTTCAAAAAAAAGGCGCAAATCTCAAAGACTCTGCAGTATCAAATCATGAACAATTCCCTGTTTCATCCCCCGATTTTTCCATCAAACCAAATTTTGAAAATGCAAGGAAATTTAGAAGAGAATATTAGAGAAAGAAATTCGTGTTCGTTTTTCGCGGAGTTCTTCGCGCGTTCCACTCAAGCTCTGTTAGTGTGTGTGTATGGCAGAATAGGGCACTGTATCACCGCTTATGACGTTAAAGCACGCCACCTCCCCATGGACGATTTTACCCCTAATCGTTATCTTTATTCCCGGTTTTGTCCTCGTTTATCATCCAGCTGGCGTTTCTTCATCACGCGCCTCTAGGGATTATTTACAGTCTTAACTTTTGACTTATTGACTGGACCCCACTCCCCTGGCTCATTTTTTAATTGTCTACGTGGCTGTGATGCAGCCAGCTAGGTAGGGCAATATTGCGCTACGCTGCTCTATTTCCTACGATTCAATTATAGCATCCCACGTGGCACCCTCTTCCATGGGTCAGTAAATTTTGACCCAATTCATTTTCCCGTGAAAAGTAATTATTATGAGTTAAATTTTTTTTTAATGGGTTGGTAAAAAGAAATAACTCCCTTTCTCAGCGCCGTAGTACAGGGGTGAAATGGGTCCCACATGGCTCCGACGTGGAAATTAACTTTTATAAAATATATATATATATAATTGGATTATGCAAAGCCCATAATTGGTAGTGAAAGCCACTCAGATTTCACACATCTACTTCGCTTTGCAAAAAGCTCAAAATATAATATTCAACAAATAATTAATTAATTAACATTAAATAAAATAAATCGAAAAAAAAAAAAAAAAAAAAAA